>NC_057811.1:373741385-373923743 GCF_018294505.1 Triticum aestivum
GATGGTTTACAAGACCTCTAGTTTCAAGTAAAGGGGCAAAGGGAAGAAGGGGAACTTCAAGAAGAACGGCAAGCAAGTTGCTGCACAAGTGAAAAAGCCCAAGTCTGGACCTAAGCCTGAAACTGAGTGCTTCTACTGCAAAGGAAATGGTCACTGGAAGCGGAAATGCCCTGAATATTTGGTGGATAAGAAGGATGGCAAAGTGAACAAGGGTATATTTGATATACATGTTATTGATGTGTACCTTACTAGTGTTTATAGTAGCCCCTGAGTATTTGATACTTGTTCGGTTGCTAAAAAATTAGTAACTCGAAACAGGAGTTACAGAATAAACAGAGACTAGTTGAGGGTGAAGTGACGATGTGTGTTGGAAGTGGTTCCAAGATTGATATGATCATCATCGCACACTCCCTATACTTTCAGGATTAGTGTTAAACCTAAATAAATGTTATTTGGCGTTTGCATTGAGCATGAATATGATTTGATCATGTTTATTGCAATACGGTTATTCATTTAAAGTCAGAGAATAATTGTTGTTCTATTTACATGAATAAAACCTTCGATGGTCATACACCCAATGAAAATAGTTTATTGGATCTCGATCGTAGTGATACACATATTCATAATATTGATGCCAAAAGATGCAAAGTTGATAATGATAGTGCAACTTATTTGTGGCACTGCCGTTTAGGTCATATTGGTGTAAAGCGCATGAAAAAACTCCATGCTGATGGACTTTTGGAATCACTTGATTATGAATCACTTGATGCTTGCGAACCATGTCTCATGGGCAAGATGACTAAGACTCCGTTCCCCGGAACAATGGAGCGAGCAACTGACTTATTGGAAATAATACATACTGATGTATGCAGTCCGATGAGTGTTAAAGCTTGCGGCAAGTATCGTTATTTTCTGACCTTCACAGATGATTTGAGCAGATATGGGTATATCTACTTGATGAAACATAAGTCTGAAACATTTGAAAAGTTCAAAGAATTTCAGAGTAAAGTGGAGAATCATCGTAACAAGAAAATAAAAGTTTGTACGATATGATCGCAGAGGTAAAATATTTGAGTTACAAGTTTGGCCTTTAGTTAAAACAATGTGAAATAGTTTCACTGCTCACGCCACCTGGAACACCACAGTGTAATGGTGTGTCCGAACGTCGTAACCGTACTTTATTAGATATGGTGCGATCTATGATGTCTCTTGCCGATCTACCACTATCATTTTGGGGTTATGCATTAGAGACAGCTCCATTCACGTTAAATAGGGCACCATCTAAATCCGTGGAGATGACACCGTATGAATTGTGGTTTGGCGAGAAACCTAAGCTGTCGTTTCTTAAAGTTTGGAACTGCGATGCTTATAATGTTTCAACATGATAAGCTCGAACCCAAATCGGAGAAGTAAATCTTCATAGGATACCCAAAAGAAACTGTTGGGTACACCTTCTATCACAGATATGAAGGCAAGATATTCGTTGCTGAGAATGGATCCTTTCTAGAGAAGGAGTTTCTCTCGAAAGAAGTGAGTGGGAGGAAAGTAGAACTTGATGAGGTAATTGTACCTTCTCTTGAATTGGAAAGTAGCTCATCACTGAAATCAGTTCCAGTGATGCCTACACAAATTAGTGAGGAAATTAATGATGATGATAATGAAACTTCAGATCAAGTTACTACTGAACCTCGTAGGTCAACCAGAGTAAGATCCGCACCAGAGTGGTACGGTAATCCTGTTCTGGAAGTCATGTTACTAGACCGTGAAGAACCTGTGAACTATGAGGAAGCGATGATGAGCCCAGATTCCTTAAAATGGCTTGAGGCCATGAAATCTGAGATAGGATCCATGTATGAAAACAAAGTATGGACTTTGGTGGAATTGCCAGATGATCGGCAAGCCATTGAGAATAAATGGATCTTCATGAGGAAGACAGACGCTGATAGTGGTGTTACTATCTACAAAGCACGAATTGTCGCAAAAATGTTTTCGACAAGTTCAAGATGTTGAATACAATGAGATTTTCTCACTTGTATCGATGCTTAAAAGTCTGTCCAAATCATGTTAGCAATTGCCACATTTTATGAAATCTGGCAAATGGATGTTAAAAGTACATTCCTTAATGGATTTCTTAAAAAAGAGTTGTGTATGATGCAACGAGAAGGTTTTGTCGATCCTAAAGGTGCTAACAAAATGTGCAAGCTCCAGCGATCCATCTATGGACTGGTGGAAGCCTCTCGGAGTTGGAATACACGCTTTGATGAGTTGATCAAAGCATATAGTTTTATACAGACTTGCGATGAAGCCTGTATTTACAAGAAAGTGAGTGGGAGCACTACAGCATTGCTGATAATTATATGTGAATGACATATAGTTGATCGGAAATAATGTAGAATTTTCTGGAAAGCATAAAGGAGTTTTTGAAAGGAGTTTTTCAATGAAAGACCTCGGTGAAGCTGCTTACATATTGGGCATCAAGATCTATAGAGATAGATCAAGACGCTTGATAGGACTTTCACAAAGCACATACCTTGACAAAGTTTTGAAGTTCAAAATGGATCCGGCAAAGAAAGGGTTCTTGCCTGTGTTACATGGTGCGAAGTTGAGTCAGACTCAATGCCCGACCACTGCAGAAGATAGAGAGAAAATGAAAGATGTTCCCTATGCTTCAGCCATAGGCTCTATCATGTATGCAGTGCTGTGTACCAGACCTGATGTGTGCCTTGCTATTAGTTTAGCAGGGAGGTACCAAAGTAATCCAGGAGTAGATCACTGGACAGCGGTCAAAATTATCCTTAGTGGAATAAGGATATGTTTCTCGATTATGGAGGTGACAAAAGGTTCGTCGTAAAGGGTTACGTTGATACAAGCTTTGCCACCGATCTAGATGACTCTGAGTCTCGATCTGGATACATATTGAAAGTGGGAGCATTTAGCTAGAGTAGCTCCGTGCAGAGCATTGTAGACATAGAATATTTGCAAAATACATACGACTCTGAATGTGGCAGACCTGTTGACTAAACTTCTCTCACAAGCAAAACATGATCACACCTTAGTACTCTAGTAAACCCGTTGGGTATTGGTCACATGATGATGTGAACTATGGGTGTTAATCACATGGTGATGTGAACTATTGGTGTTAAATCACATGGCGATGTGAACTAAATTATTGACTCTAGTGCAAGTGGGAGACTAAAGGAAATATGCCCGAGAGGCAATAATAAAGTTATTATTTATTTCCTTATTTCATGATAAATGTTTATTATTCATGCTAGAATTGTATTAACCAGAAACATAATACATGTGTGAATACATACACAAACAGAGTGTCACTAGTATGCCTATACTTGACTAGCTCGTTGATCAAAGATGGTTAAGTTTCCTAGCCATAGACATGAGTTGTCATTTGATGAACGGGATCACATCATTAGGAGAATGATGTGATTGACTTGACCCATCCCGTTAGCTTAGCACTTAATCGTTTAGTATGTTGCTATTGCTTTCTTCATGACTTATACATGTTCCTATGACTATGAGATTATGCAACTCCCGTTTACCGGAGGAACACTTTGTGTGCTACCAAATGTCACAACGTAACTGGGTGATTATAAAGGTGCTCTACAGGTGTCTCCGAAGGTACTTGTTGAGTTGGCGTATTTTGAGATTAGGATTTGTCACTCCGATTGTCGGAGAGGTATCTCTCTGCCCTCTCGGTAATGCACATCACTATAAGCGTTGCAAGCAATGTGACTAATGAGTTAGTTGCGGGATGATGCATTACATAACGAGTAAAGAGACTTGTCGGTAACGAGATTGAACTAGGTATTGAGATACTGACGATCGAATCTCGGGCAAGTAACATACTGATGACAAAGGGAACAATGTATGTTGTTATGCGGTTTGACCGATAAAGATCTTCGTAGAATATTTGGGAACCAGTATGAGCATCCAGGTTCTGCTATTGCTTATTGACCGGAGGCGTGTCTCGGTCATGTCTACATAGTTCTCGAACCCGTAGGGTCCGCACGCTTAAACTTTGGTGACGATCGGTATTATGAGTTTTTGTGTTTTGATGTACCGAAGGTAGTTCGGAGTCCCGGATATGATCAAAGACATGACGAGGAGTCTCGAAATGGTCAAGACGTAAAGATCGATATATTGGATGACTATGCTCGGACACCGGAAGTGTTTCGGGAGGTTTCGGGCATTTACCGGAGTACCGGGGGGTTACCGAAACCCCCCGGGGAGTATATTGGGCCTAATGGGCCTTAGTGGGAGAAGAGGAGGGGCGGCCAGGGCAGATGCGCGCCCCGTCCCCCTCTAGTCCGAATTGGACAAGGAGGGGGGCGGCGCCCCCTTTTTCCTTCTCCTCCTCTGTCCCTTCCTTCCCTTCTCCTACTCCAACAAGGAAAGGAGGAGTCCTACTCCCGGTGGGAGTAGGACTCCCCCCTTGGCGCGCCCTCCTTGGCCGGCCGCCTCTCCCCCCTTGCTCCTTTATATACGGCGGCAGGGGGGCACCTCTAGACACACAAGTTGATCTATTGATCTCTCCTAGCCGTGTGCGGTGCCCCCCTCCACCGTATTCCACCTCAGTCATATCATAGCGGTGCTTAGGCGAAGCCATGCGTCGGTAGCAACATCATCATCGTCATCACACCATCGTGCTGACGGAACTCTCCCGTGAAGCTCTGCTGGATCGGAGTTCGCGGGACGTCATCGAGCTGAACGTGTGCTGAACTCGGAGGTGCCGTACGTTCGGTACTTGGATCAGTCAGATCGTGAAGACGTACGACTACATCAACCGCGTTGTGCTAACACTTCCGCTTTCGGTCTACGAGGGTACGTGGACAACACTCTCCCCTCTCATTGCTATGCATTACCATGATCTTGCGTGTGCGTAGGAAATTTTTTAAAATTACTACGTTCCCCAACAAAGATCACCACGAGCCTCGAGACAACACCACTTTCACAAGCCTGGGTGCAACATCTCCGAGTCCGGTAGGTGCTAAGAGGAGGCTGAGAATTGAGTTTCAAAGTTGTTCTTTCCTTATTTAGAGCATCTCCAACAGGCGCGGTAGATTAGCCGCGCGCTGCAAAAATCGACAATTTGGCGCGCACTAGCAGGCGCACGAAATTTTGGCGCGCTAAAAAAAGGCTCGCGTGGGGAAAACATGGCACCACGCGCGGCAGTTTTGGCGCATGTCGTCCAACGTGCTGGATAATAGCCGCCCGCGGGCTTCCACCAACCTCCATCCTCCTTGACTCGCCTCTTCCCGCCGCGCCTTCTTCCTCGCCTCTTCTGGTGCCGCGCCTTCTCGTCCCTCCTCCCCGGTCGCCATGCCGTTGCGCCCCCGGAGTAGCTCCGGCTTCCGCAGCGTCCGCCTCCGCCCCTCCGGCGTGTATTTCCAGTGATACACGTCTCGGGCTCGGGACGTTGGAGACTGCCCACGAGGCCACCCGCGTGTACGGCGCGGCGATGTGGCGCCTCGGGAGGCCATGGGCGCAGATGAACTTCTCGGACGTGCGAGCAGGCGCAGGAACTCGCGCCTCCCCCGCGACTAATCATCGACGAGGATCGCCGCGTCCAGCGGAGGCGGGAGCGTCGCCTCCTCACCACCGAGGCGGATGAGCAAGCCATGGCAGTGTGGCCCGAGCGCTTCCCGCAGGATGTCGTCGCCAAGAATGAGTTGGGGCACAGAGGGGGGCGGAGCGAGTCGCGCGTCGGGCAGACAAGCATGAGTGGAAGGAACTAGCGAAAGTCCACCGCGACCTGGGACCTGCGTCGACCTGGGAAGAGGAAGATCCTCGGTGGACCGACGCTTCTACGCCGTCGGACTACACCACCGAGGAGGATGAGGAGGAGTAGTTTTATCTAGTTTTTTTGCATCATTTTATCTAGTTTTATTTGCATCGTATGAACTAGCTTGTGGTGTGGGACTTGAATTATGTGATGTTTTTATATGCTATGAATTTGAATTATGTGTTGTTTCATATTTTTTCGTATGTGTTGTTTCAATTTTTTTCCAAGCACCGGCTGGTCGCACGCGCTGGATTTTGCAGCGCCTGCTAGCGTTACATCAGCGCGCTAAAATTTGCAACGCCTGAAAAAGCAAACAACCTCCCCGCGCGCGAGCACGCTATTTCGGCGTTGTAAAAAAATTAGTGCACTGTGCAACCGCACGTCTGTTGGAGATGCTCTTAGCAGGATGATAACTGAGGCACGTGTTTTCTTTATCTAGATTGATACTTGAACAGATACCGGTACCGGTCATGAAGGCTTCGCCCTTCTCAAGTCAAGTGCAAAAGCGAAACCCATTGAGCAAGAAGCCAGTAATCCCACAACATCAAAGTGATACATATGACATATTGGAAATTAGGCTTAGTTTGTAGTTGTGAATATAGTAATGCACTTATTTATTGATAAATATGTTCTTTCAAGTAGAGCATACACGGTAGAAAGGAGCTGGCGCAGCTAGGAAGAGGATTATACTTTATCGATTACTTGGACTTAGAGACCAATTATAGAAAGAAGATAGTAGCTGAGTGAGTTTTATGGATCTAGTTTATGAGCAGCTTAACTAGAAAAGCAAGCAGAAGGAATAGAAGAATGAAATGCAGAAATAGGGGAAGGGAGAGTAGCAATCTCAAATGCCAGTTTGAGTGAGACAGTTTCTGTATGGCCCCCACTTTTAGGTTGTTCTTCCATTCTGCCTTTGTCTTGCTCTAAACTACCTGACTTCCTTCCTTTGTTCTTCCATTCTACCTTTTCGGATCCTGATCATCAGTTCTTATCGATCACATTTTAAGGACAAATCCTGATGTTGGTAAAATATATGTGTTGATCAAGGCCAAGGACAATGAAGCAGCCATGAAAAGATTCAAGAACTAGGACGTTAACTAAAAACAGACAATGTCAGCCAATTCGAACAGTTCTTGCTTGATTGTCTAGTGTAGTTCTAAAGAAGCTGACTCGTCTAGTGTAGTTCTTACTCTTCTCTTAATTAATTGGAAAAGAAACCAAGGCTGCTGCTATTCGTCAAATCTTCCCTTTTATCATATCGCGCCAAATGCAATGTTCATCGTATATAACGTGTAGTACTCATTCTGAATCTATTGGATCTGATGGTGTGCCTGCACATGAAAGTTTGTACTTCTTACCTCTTCTGAATCTGATGATTGACTTCATCTCTATCTACCATTGTACTTCATGTTGTATCTATTGACTTCATCTCTGTATCTATACTAAACTAAACAAGCACTCCCATTTCAGGATAGCGCGGATGGTTGCATAGTTGGGATTACGTACTAGACGCTTACTCGTCATTTCTGAAGATGTCCAGGGAATTTGTAATTCATCCAACAGTTTCAATGCCTTTATAATAGGCACACCTATGTCCCTATTCGCGTCAAGTTAATAGTGTGACGATCAATAAAGTAGGTAACAACAACAAAGCTTGGACGCCTCACAGTTCTTGTGTTTTTTGACAGTTTCTTGCCTCCCTTCCCTTGCATCACAATTCACAACTAAGCTTCCAGATTCTGTGCAGCCATCAGCACCTCAGTGAGTAAATTGCAGAAAACCACCAGTTTGAAGGTTAGGTTTGCGAAAACCACTTCAATACATTTTTTGCAGAAAACACCATGTCTTCAGTAATCTTTTTGCTGAAAACACTGATCAGCGGATCGGGCTCAGTTAAGCTAGTTTATGACAGGTGGGGCCCCTTTTTTGCCTACATGGCACTGTCTGCCGTCCCGACAGCCGTTAGACAGCGTGAGACGGCGTCGTCCCCCTCTGTTTGCTGGACCCGGTCAAAAGATTGTTCGGTCGAGCCACATCTTCCACTCTCCCCACTCTGTCTCGCTGCTCTCTCGCTCCTCTCTCTTGGTTGCCGCACCCACCGCCGCGGCCTCTCCATGGTGTCCTGGAGTGATGGATCCGATAGCAGTGACCACACCATGGAGTACGTCAGCTCAGCTTCCGACGACGGCACCATTAAGGTAAGTTCATAGATTTTTAGGGTTAGGGTTTGTGATTTGGGGATTTTTGAAGGAGCTTGTTCTCAACATGTGGATCAAATGTCCGGTATTCCTATGCACTACAGATCCCTGCTACTACTGAAGACTCCGATTTTGAGGGACCTGAAATGGAGTTGCTTGTTTTGTGACATGGACATGGGAAGGCCGCAGAGAGGCGTGTTGCTTTCGGAGGAATCCACACTGGCAGGAGGTTTCTTTACGGTGCTAAGAAGGTATATTGTCATTTGTTTTCTCTGGATCCGTACTGTAGAGCTAGCCATTGCAGTTTATTGTTAAATTTGGTTATATTCTTAAGTTAGGACAGTGGATCACAAGTAATTGTTTAATGTGGTAGCATCTTTTCCCCTGGGTCTAACAAAATTATTAAGTTAGGTCATTTTGTTTAGTGTAGCATGCTATTAATAATTTAAGAGAGAGTATGCATGGGTTACTGGAGCAGGACAGAGGATGCATTTTGTTTAGTCTGGCATGTTAGGTCTTTTGATTGCTTTAGTTTACTTTAGAGCAGACTTCAAAGCATCGTCCAAGGTCATTTGATTGCTTTTGCTTTTACTTTAGAGCAGGACAACATTGTTTACTTTAGGACAGGTTTAAGTAGTCTTCTCTTCATCTTGCAAGCTCTGAATTTGAGGATAGTATTTAAATAATGTAGCATGTAAGCAATTTAAACAATCTTTCTTGTAAGCACTCCAGTGTATTTGTTTATGTTAATTCTGATTTGTTGCAGGAAGGTAAAAACTGTGGACTAGTTGAATGGATTGATCCAGCTTGCCCCAACACCCTTGATAATGCATTATCCAAGTTATGGTTTATGTATGAACAAAGTAAGAGAGATAGGACTGAGGACAATCTGATGAATTTATTTGTTGTTCATAACCTGACACAAGAGAAGAAGAAGCTGCAGGACAGCTATGATAAGTTGGTTGAAGATGTGAATGGACTTTTGGATGCTCGGGAAAGGAGGGCAGAGGTAGAAAGGAAAGATCTTGAAAGCAGCAAGCTTCAAGAGAAGTATGAGATGGTTAAGAACCTAGCAGCTGCTCAAGCTAGTGTCATTAGGAACATGAAGCTGAAGAGAGGAAGAATTTACAGATCCACATTGATGAGCTCCAGAAGACAGTGGAACAGAGTAATGTGAAGCTTGAGGGGATCAAGGCCACCATAAATGGATGATCAAGTGGCTGTGGAAGAGAAGACTGGGCAGTATCATTAGGCATTTGCTGACCTTTTGCAGGGTGTGGTTTGGCTATGCTGTAATGATAGTAGTTTTAGTTCTCTCAACTACGGATTTGTAATGTACTAATGTAGTACTAAGAGTATGTATGTATTTGAAGTTATGTTGAATGTTATGGTATTTAGAGTTGCTTAATGTGATGTTTAGAATTGATGGATGTGATATGAGATATGTTGTTTACAATAGATGGATGTGATATGGAATATGTTGTTTAGAATTAATGGATGTGATATGGAATATGTTGTTTAGAATTGATGGATGTGATATGAAATATGTTGTTTACAATAGATGGATGTGAAATATGTTGCCATCGAGGCATCAAATAGAGTTATCGGTACCACTTTAGGGTTCTCTCGACATCGAGGCATCAAATAGGGTTATCGGTACCACTTTAGGGTTCTCTCGATGTCGAGGCATCAAATAGAGTTATCGATGCAACTTTAGGGTTCTCTCGACGTCGAGGCATCAAATAGGGTTATCGATGACACTTTAGGCTTCTCTCGACATCGAGGCATCAAATAGAGTTGTCCGTACCACTTTAGTGTTCTCTTGATGTCGAGGCATCAAATAGAGTTATCGGTACCACTTTACGGTTCTCTCGACATCGAGGCATCAAATAGGGTTATCGATGCCACTTTAGGGTTCTCTCGATGTCGAGGCATCAAATAGAGTTATCGATGCCACTTTAGGGTTCTCTCGACATCGATGCATCAAATAGAGTTATCGATGCCACTTTAGGGTTCTCTCGACATCGAGGCATCAAATGGAGTTATCGGTGCCACTTTAGGGTTCTCTCGACATCGAGGCATCAAATAGGGTTGTCGATGCCACTTTAGGGTTCTCTCGATGTCGAGGCACCAAATAGAGTTACCGGTACCACTTTAGGGTTCTCTCGACATCGAGGCATCAAATAGGGTTATCGGTACCACTTTAGGGTTCTCTCGACGTCGAGGCATAGGATAACATAAGTAGCACAACATCACAATAGTAACAGAACATTAGTACCATAACTTAACTGGATCATCACATTAGTACCACAACTTAACTGGATCATCCTAACATAACTTGATCATCACAATAGTACCAGAACATTAGTAGCATAACATAAACTGGATCATCACAATAGTACCAGAACATAGGTTGACCATTACAATACTAGCATATGGTAACTTGATGATCACTTGATCATCACAATAGTAGCAGTACCACAACATCATAACGCATTTTTTGGATCATGATACGTCTCCAACGTATCTATAATTTTTTATTGTTCCATGCTGTTATATTATCAATCTTGGATGTTTTATAATCATTTTATAGTCATTTTATATCATTTTTTGGTACTAACCTATTGACATAGTGTGCAAGTTGTTGTTTTCTGCATGTTTTTTATATCGCATGAAATCAATATCAGACGGAGTCCAAATGCCACGAAACTTTACGGAGATTTTTTATGGACCAGAAGACACGTAATGGGCCCTGGCTGCGCCTGGGGGTGCTCCGAGGAGAGCACAACCCGCCAAGGCGCGCCAGGAGGCCCAGGCGCGCCCTGGTGGGTTGTGCCCACCTCGGGTGCCCCCCGGACCGCCTCTTTGCTCTATAAATACCCCAATATTCCAGAAACCCTAGGGGAGTCGACGAAATATTGATCCAGCTGCCGTAGAGTCCAGAACCTTTGTAGACCTTCGGGTCCGTAGTTAGTAGCTAGATGGCTTCCTCTCTCTCGCTGAATTCTCAATACAATGGTCTCTTGGAGATCCATACGATGTAACTCTTTTGCGATGTGCTTGTTGGGGTCTGATGAACTTTGAGTTTATGACCAGTTATATCTTTTTATATCCATGAAAGTATTTGAGTTTCTTTGATCTCTTTTATGCATGATTGCATATAGCCTCGTATTTCTTCTTTGATATTTGGGTTTTGTTTGGCCAACTTGATCTATTTATCTTGCAATGGGAAGAGGTGCTTTGTAGTGGGTTCGATCTTACGGTGCTTGATCCCAGTGATAGAAGGGGAACCGACACGTATGTATCGTTGCTACTTAGGATAAAACGATGGGGTCTATCTCTACATAGATAGATCTTGTCTACATCATGTCATCGTTCTTATTGCATTACTCCGTTTTTCCATGAACTTAATACATTCGATGCATGCTGGATAGCGGTCGATGTGTGGAGTAGTAGTAGTAGATGCATGCAGGAGTCGGTCTACTAATTTTGGATGTGATGCCTATATAATGATCATTGCCTGGATATCATCATGATTATTTGAAGTTCTATCAATTGCCCAACAGTAATTTGTTCACCCACCGTTTGCTATTTTTCTCGAGAGAAGCCACTAGTGAAATCTACGGCCCCCGGGTCTCTTTCTCATATATTTGCCTTTGCGATCTACTTTTCCTTTGCATTTATTTTCAGATCTATTAAACCAAAAATACAAGAATACCTTGCTGCAATTTATTCTTATTTATTTGGCGTTCGATCTATCAATTTACTACAAATTTCCTCACGTCCGTTTGCCCATCTTGGGGCGCCGCTACCTGAAAGGGATTGACAACCCTTTTTACACGTCGGGTTGCGAGGATATGTTATCTGTGTGCAGGGGTTGTTTACGTTGTGTTGCTTGGTTCTCCTAATGGTTCGATAACCTAGGTTTCTTCACTGAGGGAAATACCTACGGCCATTGTGCTGCATCATCCCTTCCTCTTTGGGGAAATACCGACGTAGCTTCAAGCCGCATCAAAAGGAATTTCTGGTTTTCCTCTCCCCCACTTCACAAAAATTTGCCATTTTATTCGCCTCTCTTTTTCCGTTGGCCGTTTTCTTGCCAGATCTGTTTTTGTGTGCAGTCCTATTTACCGTTATTATGGATAGTTCTTCCACTATTGCATGCACTCCCGAGAACGAAGTCCTCAACTTTAAACAAAGGGGAGGAGAGAATTAAAAAAATGCTTGGTATAGAATTTCCAATGCTCATAATAGATAAATCTGTAAGCAATCTACCGTTGTTCTTCTTCGTTGCTTTTATGTGGGCATCACCACTTGGTATAGATTCGTCCTTGATACGATTACTGGTGGAAATTTCTTGATGTGTCCCTCTCTTGATGCTTTTAATGCTATAGGAAATTTAGTGGGCTCACCACCTCTCATGATTAATGAAACAACTTTGACTCTTGAGCATGTTATGGAAAGACTAGATGCTATTGAAAAGAAAATGCTCACCGAAGATCATATGGAAATTATAGATAAAAAGATGCATAATTTTGCTACTAAATTGGGTTGAGAGCGGGAGAAGTTGTTAAGTTGTTAAAGGAAAAGGGAATCATAACGAATGAAAGAATTGAAGAAAGTCCATCTCGGATTGATAAACTGGAAGAAATCTTTAGTAAGCAGCTTTTGCTTCCACCAAAACTATTGAAAGAACTCCTGTAAAGATTGGCAAAAATACCAAAGTTACTAAGAGCAAGGGTGCAACTTCTAGTAATGATAAAGAGGATCTTAAGATGATTAGTATTCACCTGGATTTTGTTGAAGTCTTAAGAGATCCCTTTGGCAAGAATGAATTCTTTAAATTTGTTCCTAGAAGTGTCGTCATTGAAAATCTTTATGCTAAATCTTTGAAGAATTCTAAGTGTTTGATTGAAGAGTTGGACAAAGATGACAAAACTTAGATCCTTGCTTTATGCCTAGCTAAGGGCATAAAACCATAACGCTTGTTGGGAGGCAACCCAATGAATAAAATTTCTTTTTGCTTTTTGCTTTCTGTTCTTGAGTGTTTGCACAATTATTCTATTATTATGATTGTGTTTTTTGTCATTCGATTAGTGTTTGTGCCTAGTAAAGCCTTTAGGATCTTCTTGGGTGATAGTTGTTTGGTCTTGCTGAAAAACATAAACTTGTGCACTCACGAAAATAATTTTCATAAATCATAGAAATGTTCTATTGCCCTGATTCTTTTTGGAGAAGATTAATATACAAATTACCCTGGTCGTCCTAATTTTTCAGAATTTTTGGAGTTACAGAAGTATTCGAAATAGTCAGATTTCTACAGAATATTCTGTCTTGATAGATTCTGTTTTCTTTGCGTTGTGTGCTTTTTTTTATGGCTCTATGGTTTTCTTTGATGAGTTTTTGCCATAGAAAAATTGGAATACAGTAGATATAATGCAAAAATAAAAGATGAATTGGTTTGATACGGTACTTATAGTAGTGGTTTGCTTTCTTATACTAACGGATCTCACGAAGGTTTTGTTGAGTTTTGTGTGATTGAAGTTTTCAAGTTTTGGGCTATCTTACGATGTATGAAGGAAGGATAGAAGAGCCTAAGCTTGGGGATGCCCCGGCATCCCAAGCTATTATCCAAAAATGAGCAACCAACTAAGCTTGGGGATGCCCCCGAGTGGCATCCCCTCTTTCTTCTAACGACCATCAGTATTTTACTCGAAGCTATATTTTTATTCGTCACATACTATGTGTTTTGCTTGGAGCGTCTTGTATGATATGAGTCTTTGCTTGTTTTATTTTATGTTTTATGTCCTGATCCCTTGTTGGACACACCTATTTGAGAGAGCCAAAATTATATCATGACTTGTTAGAATTGCTCTCTATGCTTCACTTAAATTTGTATGAGCTATGGACTTGCTCTAGTGCTTCACTTATATCTTTTTAAGCACGGTGTGCTTTAGTATTTTTGAAGAAATGATCTCTTGCTTCACTTAGATTTATTTGAGAGTTAGTAAAACTTTCAAGAAATTCTCTCTTCCTTCACTTAAATTATTTTGAGAGAAAGAAAAAAATTATGCTCATGATCTTCACTTATATTTGCTTGAGCTTATGAAAAGCAACACATGCAGATTAGTCCCAAAGTGATAGATATCCAAGAAGGATATAATAAAAACTTTCATGAAGATCATTGGACAAAATAAACTTGATTCTTAGTAATATTTTTGTGATATGATGATGTAATATGTGAGTTATGTTGATGAGTAATTATGCTTTAGTAAGAATATTGGTGTTAGGGTTTGTGATTCCCTATGCAAGCACGAAAGTCAGTAGTCGTGCAATGAAATTATATCCTAGTTGTGGTGCATTATTCGGTGTTAATTATGCTTAATGCTTGCTTACGAGATTATTCGTTTCTTGGTTGGTCGCTTCTCAACCTTTTGCTAGCCTTCATTTTGCAATAAGTATGATCTCTACTTGTGCATCCAAAATCCTTTAAACCAGTTTTTTCCACATGAGTCCACTATATCTACCTATATGCGGTATTGTTTTGCCGTTCTAAGCAAATTTGCATGTGCCATCTCTAATTTTCAAAATAAACTTCTCTTTTGTGTGTTCATTTCACTCGCGGAGCGGTGAGGGGTGGCTAATATTTTCCATGCTGGATGTGTTATTCTCACAATGAGTGTTTATTCACTTGTCATTGCACGAGAGTAAGGCAAAGTTTTAGGGATGCCCAGTCCCAAAATGAAAAAATGAATTTACTTTATGTTGTCAAATAATAAATTCCTTGGAAAATGTTGGTATGGAGGGCAACTGTGGATATGGCTAGCCATGGAAAGTGAAAGTATGGTGGAAAAAGGAATAAACTTTATTTTCTGTTTGGGAACCGCCTATGATATATCTAGCATGGAAAGTGTTGGGAACTCTAAGTTGTTTTCGTTTGTGGGATGGATACACCTCCCAAAATGTTTTTATCTCTAAGTTTTTTTCTTTGAGCTCTAGCACCTCTACAAATCCCTACTTCCCTCAGCGAAGGGCCTTTCTTTTACTTTATGCAATTTTTGTTTTGAATTTGAGTCTCCATCTTCTCTTATAAAAGCACCAACTAGGAGGCAATATGATCGTACTTGAGTATTGGGTGTAGCTAATATGCGAGTGTGTTTCATGAATGGATCAATGGTTGAGCATGATGGGCTAAGGATAACTTATTTTAGTGTTGATATTTTGAAAGACACGGTTGCTTGTTGATATGCTTGAGCACTTAAATTATCATGTCAAAACTAGACTATTGCTTTGAATCACATAAAAGTCCACATGTCCATGCTATAAAGAAAAGAATATGATATGACATGTTAGGCAGCATTCCACATAAAAAATTATGTTTTTATCACTTACCTACTTGAGGACGAGTAGGCGTTAAGCTTGGGGATGCTGATACGTCTCCAACGTATCTATAATTTTTTATTGTTCCATGCTGTTATATTATCAATCTTGGATGTTTTATAATCATTTTATAGTCATTTCATATCATTTTTTGGTACTAACCTATTCACATAGTGCCAAGTGCCAGTTGCTGTTTTCTGCATTTTTTTACATCGCAGGAAATCAATATCAGACGGATTCCAAATGCCACGAAACTTTACGGAAAATTTTTATGGGCCAGAAGACACGTAATGGGCCCTGGCTGCGCCTGGGGGGTGCTCCGAGGGAGCACAAACCACCAGGGCGCGCCCGGAGGCCCAGGCGCGCCCTGGTGGGTTGTGCCCACCTCGGGTGCCCCCCGGACCACCTCTTTGCTCTATAAATACCCCAATATTCCAGAAACCCTAGGGGAGCCGACGAAATATTGATCCAGCCGCCGCAGAGTCCAGAACCACCAGATCCAATCTAGACACCATCTCGGATGGGGTTCACCACCTCCATTGGTGCCTCTCCGATGATGCGTGAGTAGTTCTTTGTAGACCTTCGGGTCCGTAGTTAGTAGCTAGTTGGCTTCCTCTCTCTCGTTGTATTCTCAATATAATGGTCTCTTGGAGATCCATATGATGTAACTCTTTGCGGTGTGTTTGTTGGGATCTGATGAACTTTGAGTTTATGATCAGATATATCTTTTTATATCCATGAAAGTATTTGAGTTTCTTTGATCTCTTTTATGCATGATTGCTTATAGCCTCGTATTTCTTCTTTGATATTTGGGTTTTGTTTGGCCAACTTGATCTATTTATCTTGCAATGGGAAGAGCTGCTTTGTAGTGGGTTCGATCTTACGGTGCTTGATCCCAGTGACAGAAGGGGAACCGACACGTATGTATCACTGCTACTAAGGATACAACGATGGGGTCTATCTATACATAGATAGATCTTGTCTACATCATGTCATCGTTCTTATTGCATTACATTGTTTTTCCATGAACTTAAAACACTCGATGCATGCTGGATAGCGGTCGATGTGTGGAGTAATAGTAGTAGATGCAGGCAGGAGTCGGTCTACTAATCTTGGACGTGATGCCTATATAATGATCATTGCCTGGATATCGTCATGATTATTTGAAGATCTATCAATTGTCCAACAGTAATTTGTTCACCCACCGTTTGCTATTTTTCTCGAGAGAAGCCACTACTGAAATCTACGGCCCCCGGGTCTCTTTCTCATATATTTGCCTTTGCGATCTACTTTTCCTTTGCATTCATTTTCAGATCTATTAAACCAAAAATACAAGAATACCTTGCTGCAATTTATTCTTATTTATTTGGCATTCGATCTATCAATTTACTACAAATTTTCTCACGTCCGTTTACCCATCTTCGGGCACCGCTACCCGAAAGGGATTGACAACCCCTTTTACACGTTGGGTTGCGAGGATTTGGTATCTGTGTGTAGGGGTTGTTTACGTTGTGTTGCTTGGTTCTCGTACTGGTTCGATAACCTTGGTTTCTTCACTGAGGGAAATACCTACTGCCGCTGTGCTGCATCATCCCTTCCTCTTTGGGGAAATACCAACGTAGCTTCAAGCCGCATCGGATCACAACATCAATCCCATGCTGCACCAGAAGCAGTCAAGTAGTCCTTGATTTTCTGGGTTGGCTTCCTGACTCTCTGGGAACCACTGTTTGGTCTTGGAGGCAAGAAAGCTGCCCTTGCTCCCTTTGTAGCAGCAGTTGAAGCCATGTTTGCTGGTGCCTTACCCTTTGCAGCAGCAGTAGCAGATCTACTTGATGGTGGAGTGGCACAAGATGAAGCCCTACTTGCTGGTGTTGGTGCATTGGCAGAAGATGGAGCCATCATTGCTACTGGTGCAGTGTCAAAAGATGAAGCCCTCCTTGCTTGTGCTGCTGTAGTGGCAGAAGATGGAGCCCTCCTTGCTTGTGCTGGTGTAGTGGCAGAAGATGAAGCCCTCCTCGCTAGTGCTGGTGCAGCAGAAGAGGCAGTAGTAGCAGCATCAGGTGGGTAAGAACTGCTGCTTGGCTGCAAAACAGAACACAAGTAATTTAGCATTTTTGTTACATGCAAAGAGAACACAAGTAATTTAGCATTTTTTGCATTGTTTCTTACCTCAGGCATGTTCTTTCTCATGGCTAGTGCAGGCTTCAAAGCATCATGGCAGTTGGTGTATCTATGGCCAACTTTGTTGCAATTAGAACAAGTGATTGAGGCCATCCTTGAAGTGTCTTTTGGAGCTGGCTTCTCATATCTGCCCTTTCTTCTCTTAGTCTGTGCTCTGCCTTTGTGTTGTTTGAAGACAGGAGGTTCAATGTCCCTACTTCTGTCATTGGCCACATGTTAGGGCCAGGTACTGGATAGATTATGGGACTGTAAGCAGCCTTGTACATTGGTATTTTGAAAAAATCATGAACAAGGTCCTCTGGCTGGAGCTTAGCTTTGTGTATGGCAGAAACAACATGATGGAAAGGCACTGTTGTCATATCCCACTTCCTACACCCACAACTCTTTTCCTACAGGTTAACATCATATGTTTTCTCTCCACTTGTCACTTGGTAAAGATGTAATCCAGCCATCAAAGATTGGCAGTTCTTAGACCACTTATTTGCTTCTTCCTGTTTCTCTGCATATGTAGGACAAATCTCCCATTTGACAGTATCAGTTTTTGTTCTATTTACATTGAACTTGACCATTAACTTAGTCCTAATTCCATCAACTATGGTTCTTATTGGTTTAGCCCTAACATCTAGGACCCACCTATTGAAAACCTCACTTAGATTGTTAACAAGTAAGTCTATCTTGTAGTTCATATCCATGGCATGTCTGGCCCAAGTGTGTTTGGGTATTTTGCTAAGCCACACCCAAGCTGCTTCACACTCACTCTGTAACTTATCCATGGCAACTTGAAAACCATGTTTAGTATATGATTAACTTGCTGCATCCATGTATTTTTTTAATTCTGGCCCTCTAAACCTAGCAATTTGAAAGTTCTGGTAAATATTTCTAAGGCAAAACCTTTGTGGGAAATTGGGCAAGACTCTATTTATGGCTTTCAAAAGACCCTGTATAAAAGAACTAAAACTAAGTAACTACAACTAAATCAAAATAACTACATGAAATTAAGTACAACTAAATATATTACCTTTTGCCTATCGGAAATGACTGTGTACTGTCCAAACTTGCCAGATTGCCCACCTATTGCTACCCTCAGCTGGTATAGAAACCAGGTACTGGAATCAGTGTCCTCCTTGACTACAATTCCAAAAGCAATGGGAAAGATATTGTTGTTGCCATCTCTTCCAGTAGCAGCTAGAATTTGTTGACCAGTAGTGAGCTTTATGAAGCATCCATCCAAACCTACAATATTAGCACAAATGATTAGTAGTTGAAAGAACATATAAGTGGAAGAAACAACAATACAAGGCAATTACCTATGAATGGTCTGTAGCCAGTGAGGAACCCTTCTTTGCATCCATTCAGGAAGATGGACAATCCATGAAACCTGGGGTTCTTGCTAGGATGCTCCCTAATATATTTTGTTGTCACAATACATCTAGAACCTGGATTAGTGTCTAGGACAGCTTGTAAATAATCCCTAATCCTGGTGTACTGGCTCTTCTGATCTCCTAAAACAACATTCTTTGCTGCCTTCCTAGCCCTGTAGGCCATGTGGGTTGATATATCCACTCCATACTTGCTCTTTGCAGTGTTAATAATTGTTGTTATTGTTGTGCATGGGTCATTTCCTCACTGTCTCCTCACAATGTTTTGCAACCCACTTGGCAGTGACTTTGGTGCTCTGTGACACAGAAGGGCATGTGTGCACCAAATACTACTTCCTAATGGTAAATGTCTTCTCATTTGCAATCTGAGAAGCTGCTATATAAAGGGGGCATTGGTCATCTATGCGCTGTGCTATAACCGTGTCATTGCTGTTTCTATGGTACTCAAAGTTCCTGTTCTGTGATATGTGCAGGGTTTGGAGTGCAGTTCTGAATTGGTACACAACAATGAAGCAAAGATGCTTCACAAATTGGTCATGTGGGCCAGCTCTGTCCTCATCATACCATAACATTGGCTTCATCTTCTTTTCTCTGCTCCTCCTACCATTGGGCAACACATATGCCATTGCCTCAGCACCATCATCATCTTCCAAACCCAGGTCTAGTGGTTTTTGGTCCTCATCATCTGATGGTATCCAGTCCTCCTCAAACATCTCCTCTATACTTCCATGTGATCTACTTGTTGGCCCTTTTCTGTGTCTCTTGGCCTTATTCTTCTTCTGAATATGTTGTCCACTCTCTTGCCCTCGTCATTGTGTTGCTCCTCTTGCAACTCTTCCTCCAATTCCTCCAATTCATCCTCCTCTTGATCATCATCATCCTGTTCTTCACCTGATGGCTGATATAGTTACTCCTCCTCATATGTATCCCACATCTCCTCAACATCTGTGCAAGTTAGTCAGAATCCCAACTCGACTGCTAGAATCCTATGACCTCATGACCCTACGGAAGCATGTCGATCCAAGTCCCACTATGAATCCGGATCAGGTAGAATCCATGTTGAGTGGCGATCCAAATCATAGAATCCTGTAGAAAATTGTAGAATCCCGATTATGCTATGGACTATATCGGATTCTACTGATTTATCTAAGCCATATGTTTAGTTGTAGCACAATCTATGCCATTATCCAGATCCCTTTTCACATCACTCATGACCCTTTATTCCCCTCCCAAGCCCAAATGCTCAGCCGTTGACACCTTTGATCTGGCTCTCTGAAACCCTAGAACGAAATTGAGGATCAGGCTTGTCGATGGATGGAATTGACATGAGAAGGAGGATGCGTCAATATTGATTGGAGGAGAGCAAGACCCTTTGAGGTTCAACACTATAGGTCAGCTATACAAGTGATCGGCCATTCACATACTCTAATATACCTCCTAAGTAAATTTCATATGTTGAAGATTTAAATGTTTATATATTTCCCTCCCATATATGTTCCATAAATGTAAGTTAGCATTGATGTGTACATTTTTTGCTCTATATTTAGTGTTAAACTCTATAGAACCCGTATAAATTTCTGGCTTGGATAGAAAATATCTTATTTGAGTAAATCTAGTAGAATCATCGATTCCACGACTCGATACTACGACTCGATTCTGTCTAAGGAAAATCGATCCGGATCCGAATCCCGACTCTGAAAACCTTGCATCTGTGTCCCCTTCATAATGCAGTAATGGATCATCCCTCTGTTTTTTCATTTCCTCAAGCCTAGCAAGGATATCCCCATATTCTATCAAATTGTCATCATCACTGTCCTCTTCATTGTCCATAACTGCAGATTTCCTTTTCAAAGGAGTGGCCTTCTCTTTTTCTTTCTTATTCTTCCTAAACATTGCAATTTCCTTTCTCCTTGTCTCCTCCATAATTTTTTCTATTTGCAATTGCTCCTCTGAATTGCTTGTGCTCTGCTGTGTTTGAAACTGTATTGGCAGTGGTTGTTCTTCTCCTGCTGCATCTAAATTTTCTACTGCTAGATCTACAGGATGTGCATTGAACAAAACTCCTTCTTCATCTACCTGATACAGTTGGGGCTCTCCAATTTCCTGCAGAGGGATCTGCTGCTCAATAGCATTACCACTACTATTTATATATGCAGGTTTGGGGAAACTGGCCTTAACAAATGTCACATTGAAGATCTTCTGCTTCTGCATGACTATGTGGTCTAGAATTTTCTCCAGCATGTCACCATCCTCTATTTCTTGCATTCCTTCTATCCCCAAGCCAGGATCCTTCACATAGTACATGTAATCCCTCAAACCATATCCTTCAGTCTCTATCAGTGCTACTAGATTGTAAAATGTGATGTCTAACAACATCATAGTTCTCTCATGATTGTCTCTGTCATGAAAATGCATCCTCAATTCCCAAACCTCATCATCCAGACTGCAAATTTAAAAAGAAACATAGTGTTGTATAAGTGTTCAATTATAACACTTATGAAAAAGCAGAACAGCAACAAACCAGAGCAATACAAAGCTTTGGGTTACTTAAGTAACCAATGAAATACAAAGAAAAATAGTACAATAACCCTAAATTTGGTTCATTAAGAAATAGTGCAATACAGAGCAACACAGCACCTAATTCCAACTAAATAACCCTAGCTTATTTCAACTAAGTAAGACACAAACATCACTTAATTTCAACTTAATCACTTAAATTCAGAAACAAATCATCGCAATAACAACCATAGGCCCAACAATGTGCAATAATTATCCTAACCCTAGCCCTAGAAATGGATCAGATAATGTAAGAGAATGTAATGGAGAAGGGGAAGGGGATCTCACTACACGCACTACAAAAAATACACTTCCGTGATGATACGTGTTTGTCACAGTAGGTCGCGTTTTTTGTCATGCATGTACATCCATGACAAATTTATGACAGAATCAAGATAGTCATACCTGTGCTGTCGTAGAAGTGTTCCATGACATTACCAAAATTATCATCACGGAAGTGTCCACTTCCATGACGATAAATCGCACGTCACAGAAGTGCTTTCGTCAAGGGTGACCGACACGTGGCATCCACCGTAACGGAACGCCGTTAAGCTATCGGGTCCAGTTTTGGATCCGATAACCCGTTAACAGCCCCGACCAATGGGGATTTTCCACGTGTAAAATCATCATTGGCTGGAGGAAACACGTGTTGGCTCACCGTTGGGACAGATGTCATCCACTCATTGGACCCAAAGCGCCTATGATACGTCGACACGTGGCACGGCCCAACAGAGGCCCATTCCTGTGAAAAGGCTGGCCCGTTTGACTTGGTCAAAAGGTGGCGGGCCGGCCCACGGCAAGCCTGTTAACGGCCTGTTCGCATATAGCCCATTTACAGCCCGCTAACCCAGGGCCCGTTTACGGCCTATCCGAATTAGGCCCAGTAGCGTCATCTGGGCCGTCCAATATAATGTCTGCCCATTTTAACTTCCGGCCCATGTATGGCCCATGACGTCTTTCGGCCCATATGAGGCCCTTAGTAACTTCGGCCCATTAACGGCTCGTGGTAAAGCTGGCCTGTAATGAATAGTGTATCACTTTATACCCATTAACGGCCTGTGGTAAAACTGGCCCGTAATGAACAGTGTATCACTTTATACCCATTCACGGCCCATTATTCAGTTGGGCCGTTTCCAGCCCATGTTATGTTTCGGCCTTCTCAAGGCCCATTTATTCTTGGGCTCATTTCCAGCATTCGTTTACTTACGGCCCGTTACCGTCATTTTCTGCTTGTGGGCCAAATTCAGCCTGTGGTTACAGTCGGCCCGTTTGTGGCCCGTTAATACGTTGGGCCGTTTTCATAGCGTCATCAAATACGGCCAATTAACGACGACCCATTATGGTCGGCCCATGAACGGACGATTTCAACTCTAGCCCATTTACCGCCATAATGTGGTCTGTTATTGGCCCACGTTTGGCCAACCGATCATACGGCTCGTAGAAGGCCCATTGTGTCTATGGCCCGTATAAGGCCCATTGTTTCTACGCCCCATAGAAGGCCCATTGGTTCTACGGCCCTTAGAAGGCCCATTGTTTCTACGGCCCGTAGGAGGCCCATGTTAACTACAGTAAATATGTAGCCCATGGTTAATGTGGCCTAGTTTTAAAAAATAGGTTATTGCGGCCACTAGCAATCCGCGGAAGAACTGCACTGACTACAAGAAAACAAATAAACAAGACAATAAGGAAATAAATAAGCAAGCAACTTACGCTAGGCTATCACGGCTATTACACATATTACATCCGCTGGGCATCAAAGTTCGCCACCAGTGCAAATATAGGGAACACCCTACACTATACAAAAGGAAGGTTGGCATAAAAGTTAACAGTCTAGCAGATAAATGCACCACCAGAAGTTCAAAAGCTCAGTTCATTTGACCTGACTGTTATGTTTTCATGATGTATTGTCCGATGGAGCACCAGAACCTTCGCCTTCAGTTCTCCTAGGCTCCTGAACAACATAGCAAATGTCTGATAGTCTGGTTTCAAAACCATGCATATCTTGACAACATTGAACAATGTCTCTCCTTGTTTCACAAAGGGTCTCTATTAGGGAATGGACTTGTGTATGGAGCGCAGATACAACATTGTTTTGAGCTTGCATATCTTGATCATGAGGCAGTTTGGACGAGATTGCCTTAACAACCAAGCCAGTATTACGCAGGAACGTGCTTTTGGCACTGTTAGTGGACAGGTACTGACCCACTGCAGCAACAGCTGACATTGCGGTTATAGTTGCCTCGCCACCTTCAGAAGGTGGCGGTTCCACCATTTTTTCCACAGCTCACTGAAAAGTTGTGGTTTTACATTAGTAGTACCAGAACAGAAGATATTAAGGAGGCAGCAAAACCAAACAAAATAGCTTTGGTCTATATACAGAACTTATTCTGGTGAACCCATGTAAAATAATAGTTGTATTTTATTGCAAAGTACATAATAAAACCAGGTTCCAAACATATGACCATGTACCATCGCTAATGTATTGTCTATTTCTTCACATTGTATTGAGGGCTAAGGATAAAGAGACGAAGTTTATAATACGGTAAGCATAGTATGACATCATTCATATCACAAAACAACTGAGAACAGACAAACAGGCAATTGTAACGTTGTGTGGGCAAGTCCAGCACGGAACTAGATTACAGGTCAAGATCAAAGGAACATCACTCCTCTCTTTTAAACCTTGTAAGGTGCAATGATACGCTAAGACAATTGTGTATAAAATTGAAAAGAGTAATAGACATTGGCTGCAAACCATGCAGTTCAAGGCACAAGTCAGAGTAAGTAGTAGTTAAAAGGCATGAGGATTAAGGACTTACAACAGCGGCTTTGACTGGTGTAGTCATGCCCTTCTTCTTGCTGGTGTGACAGTCCTTGAAGATTTCCACAGCATTTGGTTCAGGTACTTTTTGGTCCTTGCGGGCTTTCCTCTGCATTTGGAACAAGTCAATATAGATCTGATAATATGGTACAGCGAAAAGAGTGAAACAGCAGCTAATTACAAGAGCCTCGCAGTGTGCAATATAGCTACGAGATCCTGTCGTCTGTTGGAATTTCACTTTCGTACGGTTGGCCTTGTTCTTTGAACAGTTCACCTACAAGAAGATAGATTTGTGTGGCACATGCGTAAATAGGACTTCAACATGTGATCTGATGACATATATATAATGTACCTGATACTTCGGATCGGACCAGTGTTTAACGAGGCCTCTCCAGTCTTCATCAGATATATTTTCCACTGGAGATGTTTGGGCAAGTTCACTGTTAGCCTTGCCTTCAAAGTGAGTTTTCCTCAAGTTATACCGATACTGTCGCAGAGCAGACTTGAAAACATGGGTGCAAGCTTGTCTGGTTGCATCATCTTGGCTATCCAACTTGAACCTCATCTGTTGAAAATTATGGGAGTCTCATTATCAGCAACCTAGAAAGTATTGGACAGAGCAAGACGATATTACTAGTTTCCATACATAACCATACTTACAGATAAATGGTCGAGGAAGGTGTTGAACTGGGTTTCGTCTTTGTCATTCCTGTACTGAATCCATGTTGGGAGGATACGTACATGACACCTAACAGCAACCGCTGCCTCTGATACTAACTTGGCTGACTCTGTAGCATCACGTGGCCTTTTTAAACCTGCCTCAAAACGGATCTCCATTCTTCCTCCTCTAGATTTAGTTAACCTATCGAGCATTATCCCTGATGTTTGTTTCCTCTTGCGCCTAGGTGCTAGTCCAACAACAAACATAGGAAGTGTTAGTGTACATCAAACTGTGAGACTACATATAAAGAAGCATGCAACTGTAACTTGACTCCAGCAACTACCTTCTTGCTGTTGAAGCTCACAAAGTTCATCTGATCTTGCCAACTCATCTTGTGTCAAGAGTGCTTCGGAAGTAGTGTCAGGTGGCAAGGGAGCTTGGGAACGTGCTGCTAGCTGAGTTGACCAACGAGTAAATCGTGCAGCTGGTGGTACTGTGGAAGGTGTTGCAACAACTAGGGTTGTCTCTGCTTGTTTGGTGGCAGCTATTTGTTTCTGTTTGGCTTGTTCTGCAGCTCGTGTAGCATGGGATACCCTGTCGGTACAATTTTCCGCTGGACTTTGACCTTCTATTGCACCATCAGTACCAGCAGAATCTGCAGGATTGTTCCGCTTCCCTTTCCCTGTCGTTCTGTCTTGCTTCCTCTTTCTCTGTGCCATGTTAAGTCAAGCCGACAAGAAAAACGAATAACAATTTAGTTCTTCAGAACAAATGTACTTTGATGTAAGAACATGGTGTGATAGACAGATATTGTATGTTCTAGAAACAGGAACACGTGTCTTAGTCACAAGTATAATGTGTAAAGTAAGCAGATGAAATTCAACAAAATTAGAAGCAATACAAGCTAGACATCATACATAACATGCAACCACATATAACAGTGCCAAGTTAGAGGGAGCACCTGTGATGGTGCACTAGGGGAGACGTGCTCATCACCAACACAGCTACGTTGAGTGTCTATGCATGTGTTGTCTTGGAAATCATCTTGGGGGGATGGAGGAGTAGAATCTGTAGAGGCCCTCCATTTGGAAGGAGCACCTTCATCCGCTGCCTTGCTAACTTCCTTCCGCTTTATTGATTTTGAATTGTCAAGTAAAACCGACAAGAAAAAGCAATAAAATTCACTCTTCAGAACTCATTCGTGCATGATACTGACAATCACTACTTTGATGTAAGGCAAACACATGATTCCAGGATGGAATAATACGAAAAACAGGACGGCATGGCATATTCACAACTGTTTGTGTAAACTAAGCAGAAACCATTTCACCAAATAAGAAGCAATGCAAGCTAGACACCACGTGAAAGATGCAACCAATATGACTCTGCCAAGTTAAAAGTGTCCCATCATAAATGGCATTTCAACAAATTAGAAGCAGCGCATGCTATAAATCATATCAAAGATGCAACTAATATCACACTGCATATACTGAAGGTGTCTCGTCATATTGATTTATGCGGGATACAAAAAAACAATAGTTTTATGTGAGGACATGCTTAATAGACAGATGTACTATGTACTAAATACAGGAAGGCATGTCACATTAACAGGTATAATGTATAAGCTAAGCAGAATAGCACATGCAGTTTAACCAGATTGGAAGAATTACAATCTAGACACCATATGCAACATGCAACCACATATCACGCTGCCAAGTTAGAGCAAGCACCTGCGATGCTAGTGTAGGGGAAATGCGGTAATCAACTACAGAGCTACGTTCACTATCTTCATCTAGCCTTGCTGTTTCTTGAGAATCATGTCGGGAGGCTGACGCTGCATTCTTTAAATGAGGAGTAATCCACTTGCCTGACTGCCTCATCATAAGTGATTGATGAGGGATACACAAGAACATTAGTTTGATGTAAGAACATGGTTAATACACAGATGTACTAGTATGTACCAAAAACAGAAAGGCATGTCATATTCAAAGGTATAATGTGTAAGCTAAGCAGATGCAATTTAACCAAATTGGAAGCAATACAAGCTAGACATCCGGCTGGAGTGGTGAGCATGATCATCTAGGACCTGAGAGCCTGGTGGGAGGCGGGCTGCTTCGCCACCATCGCGGCTTTTTAGTTGGCTTCCAGGTGATGCCTCTCTTTGCTGGGCTTGTCACTGGCTCGGCCAGTGCCCTGACTAGCTATTTGTCTTCTGGTGCTCACGGGATGGTGGTTCATGTAAAAAATATCTTTCCTTATCTTAATAAAGACCGACTTCGGCCTTTCGAATACAAGCTAGACACCATATGGAACATGCAACCACATATGACACCGCGAAGTTAAAGCAAGCACCTGGGATGGTGGTTCATTGCGAGCGAGGTCATCAACTCCAGAGCTACGTTTACCGTCTCCATCTGCTGACACTGCACCCTTTATAAGCTGAAACGTGTCTGGCCTATCCGCGTACGACGCTGGAGCGACTTCTCTCTTTCTTTTTTGCTTCTCTCATAGCAGCAGAGTCTGAAATACCCTTGCATAAAAACACAATAGTGAGAGTATGGGTGAAGTGTGTGCAGAACTAGTGCACTGTAAAAGTAGCAAATAGCAGGTGACTGAAAAATAAATGACAGGAGACATATGATAGCTCTACAACATTGCATGGCAAACAAAATTAGATTCTACTCCGTATGATTTTGTAATATATGAGCACAGGAAATGCAGGTACTCCTCCAGCACACCACCACATGTGGTCATATCAAGATAACAGTCGACTGAAAATAAATAGGTCAGTCGATTTTTTTAATGAACCGTCCGATCTATAAGGAACGGGCAGATGGCCTTCGTCTACCTCCCGCCAGTCACTGTTGACGATCTTTCTCGAACCGCCAGCGACCACCGGCCCAGACCCCTGCCTCCGCCGCCCCGCCCTCCCCTCGACCTCACACCACCGCCGTGCTTGGCAGCGCCCCCAGGCCATCCCTTTAATCCCGGCCGACCTCCAGATCGGGCGCCAGTAGCTCTAGGCCCCACACGCCCCTAAGATAAACACCGAGGCGCTGCTTCCCCGGCGTAATAGGCGGACTAGCGCCTGTTACGCCGGGGAATGCTTCCGTTAATTGGGAATCAACTGACCAGGAATTGAAATTCAGGGGGGCGACGGACCTCTAGCTAAGGTGAAATAGTATATGAGGAGAAACCTTGTGCATCGCGAGTTACTAGGAACATCTAGTATCAAGAAGAAGCGGTCAACTAGTGTCTTCTGTGGGATGAATACCGTGCAAGCAGACACGTAAGATTTGCACGAATAAGGGAAGAGGAGTACCATTTTCGGTTGCCGGTGTGGTCGCCTCCACATGTCGCGCCGATCTTCTTCTTTTTGCCGGGGAAACCGATGTTCTGGAGGAGGGTGCAGGCTTGGACGAACCCATGGCCAAATTGTTGACTGTGTTGCCGTGGCCGTATGTCGGCGGAGGGGAAGCAGATCCGAGGCGGCGAAGGACGGCGTAGCAGGAACAGCTCCGGTGCGGTCGAGGGTGGCGAAGTTGGAGCGGCAGCGGTGAGGCGCAGGACGGCGTGGTTGAACTGGCTCGGGTACGGACGGCTCGGCCTCGGCTTCAACTACTAGCCGTGGAGGGCGTTGCGGTTGAGGTTGCGGTGGACGACGACGTCGGGGTATCGGCTCCGGCGTGATGGAGGAGGGCGGCGGTTGATGGGTGGAATGGGGTGGCGGACGGAGGACGCCGGGGTTTCGCGGCTGGTGGAGAGGTAGTTTTTGCGCCCACGGAGTACGAATGGGGAATCGGACGGGTGGGCGGGGGGGAGGGGGGAGAACCATGTTTCGGTCTGGGACGCGCTTGTTTTTGGCTTTTTTGAACAGAAGATGGGACGCGCTTGTTTGAAATTTGGGGAAAGTACAAACTTTGCCCCCCTCTTAAATTTCGGACCTACTGCGGGTCGGGGGTAGGATGGTAATCCCAGGTGTCCCAAATAGTGGGCGGGAGCGATTTCGGCCGCGCGCATGTGTGCTTAGGCGGCCATTGTGTATGAATGTTTTTCGGAGGCGGTTGCGTGGCGTCTAGATGAAGCTACAAACCTACCCCGGTTTAGACCTTTGGACGTCGGGCCGGTAGGTTTCACGGGTCGGAGTTATTAGAAAAGTAATTTCCTTGTACTACCAAACATTGGTCTCACGCGGTTTCGGGCGAGTAGAGGCTCTTTTGGCGCTTCGTTCGAAATTTTGAAACACAAGCATTCACGTTTAGAGTACTCTTGAACTTTGAGGATTGACCTAAATAGACAACGTTAAATTTGACCTTGTATGTTTGAAAACCTCATTAAATTATCCGCTTCTTTTTGAAATTTTGACACTTGAAAATCCTATAACTACGATTATTTTGGAATGGAGGAGCTAAATTAGAATCTATTTTGTACACGACTACATATGCTATTATGTACAAAATCAGAGCAAAGATTGGTGCCCCCATAATTTAGGTATGATTTACAAATGCCATGATATCAAATTAAAATAATTGAATGGACTTCATGTTGAATTTGATTTTTTTAAACCACCTTAAGTTGAATTCAAATGTATGCTAGATCATAGGTAGCTATTTATAATGTTCAGTCTGTAACTTTCGTATGTATAATGTGCTTTACACACACAACATGAACTATACTCACGTTTATATTCGATTGCTAAAGCGATGCATTGTCTGGAGTTCAAAATACTAACTATGTGGATCAATTGTGTCGAATAATAATATAGACATGCTCAAATTCGATAGAATCTAGATGTCTGATGGATCAATGACCGTTCCTTACACGAATTGCAAATATCATTATCCCATCCTAATATTTGGATACAATTTATATCTTTAATCAATGTGTACAACAGTCTTGTATGTGTAGTTTCACTCTCCATCGGTGGTCTCTCACACATGCTCACACACTCTCTCCCGAGGTGTCTTTCTTGCACACATGCTCTCGATATAACCCTCCCTCCCTCTCGTAACCATTTACGACTGTTTTCACTAACCTTTATCACAAGCACTCGCCCTCTCGCAAGCATACACACGGACAACCCCCATCGACCCTTTCTATATACATAGACCTGCCTACGTGTCTCATGTATGCACATTATCTTTAGGCCTGTCTCTCACGCATTGTCTCACACCTCTCTTCCTAATCGACGAGTATGATTCTAGCAGAGCATTCTGTAGGATGCCCCTTAAAGTTAGGTTGGATGAATAGTAATATCAGAGATAAAGGGGTTACCTTAGTCCGAGAACATAGGGCTACAAATCCTAGCCGGCTTTATCAGTGGACACAGAGTCCTTCACAATTATGCTATCTTTGTCTTGTACGACTAGTCATCCATGGGTCTCCCTAAATGCGTCACGGGTCGACCAATGTGGCGCAGGACGGAACCGAACGAAGGGCCTCACCTCGACCCACCGGACCTCACGCGGTGACACACCCTCTGCCCCCACGTCTTGTTATCTTCTCACACCCACACATACAAACATAGACACCACACACACACAAAAATGTTCTCCTGGTGCCTCTATCCACTCCCCCTTGCATATACACACTCAAGGGAATCTCTCGCTGTGATGTCATATTCGTCTCCCTCTCTCAAGACCACTCTCATTTCTCGTGCTATCTCTCCCACGCCCCCCCCCCCTGTCGGCCCCTCTATCCATGCCTCTCTCGAATACGTAATACACACACATACCTCTCTGGGCCCTGCCAAATGCATCAACTACACATTCACACATGTTACATCACGTACCCCATTGATCTAAAAAGCCCTCTCTTCACATTTATTTTGCATACAACATTCCTTTTGAATAAAGTGTGGCCAAAAAAATATTTCAGAATTTCTACATATATACAACATTACAAAGTTATATGGAGGAGTATGAACGCTTGCATTGCATGGTGCCCACAATGATATTTATTCCGCACTATGAATTTGTATATTTTTATACTATATATAAAGTTAGTCATAATAAAGAGAAACGAAGAGCATCTCTCTCTCCATCGCATACCCCCCACTACGCCCCTTTCACGTACACACACAAACTATCTCTAGGTCCTCTAAAAGTAAGCCCCCAGCCCATTCACACATGTTTCATCTTTCTCTCGCGATATATACAGTGACGATCATTGTATTTGAAGCGAAAGCACGATACGTACATTGGACTTCAGAATCCACTCATTACGGTCACCATTTATGTTTTGTGGTTATTATACAGTCACGGGCTCACCGTACAACTCTATATTTGCTCAAGACACGACTAGTTGACCAGTTAAATGCTCCACATGGCACCTCTAGTGTTGCATCACATTATCTCACTACCATCGGGCCCACCTGTCGGCTTGTATCTACTCTACATCTACACTCTTATAAAATACTAGCAAGATGCCCATGCATTGCACGAAACATCAAGATGCATTTGTATGAGTATTTTATCTTGTGGGAGAAAAGGATGAACAAGGGAAGGCCTTATTTGCAAGTGTGGAGAGGGGTGTGGGTATCTTTTTAGAAAATTGCATAGTTTCCTTCCTATCTGTCAGATATAGATCGGACGGCCTATATTGCAGGATGGCAGGCACACGATCATCACTGACTATGTTTTTTATAAGAGTAGGGATAAAGTACACTCTTATAAAAAACAGAGTTGGTGATGATGGTGTGCCTACCATCCTGCAATATAGGCACGTCCGATTTATATCTAACGGATAGGAAAGAAACTATGACAATTTTGCAACACCTCTCCACATTTGCAAATGCATCTTGATGTTATGTGCAATGCACGGGCATCTTGCTAGTAAGAATGAAAACAAACGACAAAAAAATATTGGACGGTGGTTCAAAGTCATGACCGCGGGCACAGCGGACAAGGTGGTTTTGTATTGGTATGCGGAGCCGTCTGTTTTAACACACAGGAGCTGGTGTGGTGATTATACACACACGCGCGCATGCACACGAACTGCATGCACGCAACACTCACACGAACACATGCACCCACGCACGCACGCAACACTCACACGTACACACGCAGCCACGCACGCACGCAACACTCACACGCACACACGCACGCATGCATGCACACACTAGTACACCACACAGCCAACACACACTCTCACACTCAAGTGCTCAACCTACACGTGCATGCGCACACATCAGGCCCTGACAGACACATACACAACCAGGTGATTCCCGCGCATGGTGTGGAGTCTTGTCGCGCATGCGTAAATTTGTGTTTATCTAACCTTTTCCCTATGCGAACTGACAGGTGGGACCCACGAGGAATGTGGTCAATTTAACTAGTCAACATGGTGCCACGCAGACTATTTGGCCGGTCAACAGAGTGCATTCCGATGTTGAACCGTGAGCAAGTGACCGTATAATCACCGCAAAACGTATACAGTGGCCGTAATCAGCTAATTCTGAAGTTCGGTGAACGTATTACGCTTTTCTCTCTGTAGGCCCTCAAAAACTACATCTCTACACGTTCTCGCATGTTACATCTAACAACTATGCAATACAGCACTACTACTACACTCTAACACAATAAATCATATGTGTTTTTAGTTTTACTAGATATCATATTGTTACTTAATTATTCAGTTTGCATACATTAAAATTGCCTTTGAAATGTATGGCCAGTATCATATACCACGCGGGAAAAATCCCGCCCTTTCCTGTTTAATCGAGTTTGTATCGATGGATCATGCGAAACAGCAAAACTATAGTACTATATACAGTACAAGTGACAGTTCACTGGGCCGTCGTGTCGTGTACTCCTCCGTCGTAAGAGTGGAGCGCTCGCTTTCATAAATCTTCAAGTCCCTTTCGTCGACATGTGGGGCATCAAGCTACCGGGTCCACGTGCCATACCGGAATACAGTGCAGAGCAGCCGGGGTGAAGCACCCAGTCATGGCGCCGGCGTAGTAATGAGCAATGAGGCGTCAAATCACAAAGTTGCACCTTTACCGCAGTTAAGTTGGAGAGACGAAGTAATAATGCCAAAAAAAGAAGTTGGAGGGACGACGCAACCATCATTTCACTCGTTGCTGAATCCGCTTCTCCCTCATCTTCTTCAAGTTAACCACGTGTTGCTTCTGCCGTTGTTCTGCCTCATGTGGGAAGCGGATCGGCTTGGTGAAGCACTGACACGTGGGACCGCATGTTAGCAAACCGCCAGGACAACGTCCTCTAAAAATAAGAAACCTCCCCCGCCATCTGCGCGGCAAAATCACCTCCTTTTTACTAATCTTGATTCTATAATTTTTTAGATCAATATAATTGAGATTTGTATAGATAGCACACAGGAGCAAAACCAAGTGGTATGGTTAAGGGCATCCACAATGTGTAGCCAAATGTGAAAATAGCTTTTGGCATCGTGGGAACCATTGTGAACGGTGTTGCCAAAGCCAAAAGGATGGAACCGAAGCTCCCTGATTGATTGATTGAAGGAATAGAAAAATGCAACGTCTCTCCTCTTTCTCCCGTGCTTGGATGCATGTATAGTATAGAGGACAGAGTCTACTCCCCTGTCCCTTCTATCACAAATCACAAAGCAGTGAGGCGTCAAATCACAAAGCACGGACGAAGCAACCATCATTTCACTCTTCGCTGACTCCGCTTCTCCATCGTCTTCTTTGAGAAACCATCTCACGGCACTAAGCTAGACGGACGACGCTATTGTATACGAGTAGTACTAGTACATTTACGCGTCCTTTGGTTCAACGGACTTTCTGGATGCAAATAAGGTGATTGTCTCGGCTTGCAGGCGGCACTTGCGAATGACTTACCGTGGTCTCCCTCAATGGTGTTCTCCATCGAACGCACTTCGCCAAACCACAACGTTCGAGATATCGTCGACGTCACCGCAATGGGGAAGAACGTTAAATATAGTTACTACCTTCATTTTTTTTGTACACAAGGCCAGTATATCAAAATTACAATTTGCAAAAGGCCACTAACACTAATCGAGGCAAAATTGATGGGGTTTGCCTCGTACTAGCAACCAAGGACATTACTATCCCCTGCATGCATGCGGAAGTGAGAAGGTTGGTTTGCATGGCGCTACATTAATCAAGCAATGAGGAGTGAGATGGTTAGCTCTTTGGGCTTTGGAGAAAAAAATACGCATTAATTGACAAGTGAAACGAGGATTTGTACCGATTAATCCCGCGAAGGAAAACCCCGCCTTTCTTTTTTAACACTAGTACTCCTAGTACGTAGTACTACGTACTTATCCTGTTTGGGTCTAGGCCTTGCATTGCCATACTTCGCCACACATTTTTGCCAAGCTTGCCTAAAGTTTTCAAAATGAAAATGAGGTACACTTGCGCACGGCTGTCGCGGTCGCATCGCACCCTCACACGGTCGCTCCTGCACGCCGCGGTCGCACCGCACCCTCACATGAGCAGTCGCTCCTGCACGCCGCAAACCCAACCAAGGGAACGCACCCTCACTGACACGTGCTGTCGCATGTGAACAAACCAAACTCGGCCATCCTACCGCTGACACATAATTTTCGTTCATAGAGTATGTTTATCCAACCGCATGTTGGGGAGTATCCGTACGGCCTGTGCGGTGGTCTGTTGGGGAAGAAGAAGAGGTGAGGAAGAAGGGTTAGGAGACGTAGGATATTCATCCAACCGTCTGAAATGGTAGACTGACCCAAGTCAGGCGACTTGCATAACAATATATGTTTTTACACAACAAAAGATCCATACAAACAACAACATAAAGAAAAACTATCACTGCTCGCGGAACGAGACGGCCTCGTCATCTTTGGCTGCCGGCGCGAACCAGCCGTAGCTGCCGACGTGTGTCTCCGCACCGTGATTGTCCTCGGCCTCCAGCTACTCGTTCACATGGAGCATGCGGGCGCTCTGCACGGACGAGAGCACCGCCCGGTTCAAGTCGAGGACGTCCAGTTCCGCCTGCGGGAGGGCCTCGATGGCAGCGGCATCCGCGCGCTCCGCGTCGAGTCGAGCCTCCGCCGCCTGGTTCAAGTCCACGACGTCCGGTTCCGCCTGCAGGAGGGCCTCGATGAGAGCGGCATCCGCGCGCTCCGTGTCGAGTTGAGCCTCTGCCGCCCGGTTCAAGTCCAGGACGTCCGGTTCCTCCTGCATGAGGGCCTCGATGGCAGTGGCATCCACGCGCACCGCCTCAAGTTGAGCCTCCGCCGCCCGGTTGACATCCACGACATCCGGTTCCGCCTGCAGGAGAGCCTCGATGGCTGCGGCATGCGTGCGCTCCGCGTCGAGTTGAGCCTCTGCCTCCCGGTCCTCCTTTAGTATCACCAGGTTGAACCGCTGGTCCGCCTGCACCATGGGGGGCTCGGACGCGGCACGAAGTCGACGTCCATCGTCTCATACCCATCGGGGGCCTTCTGCGCCGCGACCTCTGCCAGGAACATTGGATCGGCTTCCTCCTCCTCATAGCTTGGCTCCAGAGAACTCGGGGATTGGCCCGCCGCAAAGCGAGCTTGGGAACGGAGGTCCCTGGCGTCGACCGCCGCCGCGATTTCTATGCGGCGCTCCGGCATCAGCATCTTGTAGTACGTGATCTTGCGGCGCACCATGGCTTTCCGGTGAACTAGGGGACGCTTGATGCGGGCTAGGGGATCGAAAGGTGGGGGAAGGGGCTGGAGATTAGGTGTGGTTTTAGGGCAGTGGCTGGCGTAGGCCGAGCAGCGAAGGTTCTGGTGTGAATAGTGGTTTCGGTGATGACCGGTCAATCGGTTTTGACTGTACATCGCTCTTGTCGCGTTCGTGTTGCAGCCCGGCACGCTGGACCCTCCACGTCGCTTACCAAATGGAACGTGCTTCGTCTTGCATTTTCGCTTGCTTGTGGGACCGCAGTTGAGAGCAAACCGACGTCCCTCCCCCTCCCACGCCCGCATCATTTTATGCGGGGTAAATAAAAATAGAGGGAGTATACTACGGATGACGATCCCCTGATGTGGCCGAACCCATTGAGTATCTGACATGCGGGGCCTAGCAAGCATGGGGTCCGCCAGTAAGTGACCGAAAGGGAGGGTAAGGGAGGGATACGTATGTGAAAGGAGCTTCCAATGATATAATTTTCACATTATACATCTCATGTACTATTAATCTTGTCAATAGTCAAATGCGGTTTTGAAAAACGCATTAGAGCATGGTTAATAATATAGCCAGTCGATGGCTATAAGGAACTGCCATGTCATCTATAGCCATCATCTATTATATGCACTCATACAGTAGTGTGGGCTATAAGGTTGGCTACTTCCCGCAAAAAAAATTAAGGTTGGCTATTGTATTATTACTTTTTTCCATCTCCTCTCCATCTCTTTCTTCATATTTATTGTACGTATTTAACTAGGAATGCGTATATAGCTAGGCTCTTGCATGAGAGCTCACTCCCCTTACTTTTTCAGATCTCTCTCCTCCACATAGGCCCTATATAAATGGAAGGAGGGAGTACAACTATGAGCACTGCATACTCTAGTACAGATGTTGTCAGTACTCCACTAGTACTATTGGACAGGGAGCTTAAAAAAAGTTACTATTGGACTGGCTATACGTGGCGAAATCCTAGTAGGAAGAGCATGCGCGAGAATAAGCACATTCACGTGGTTGAAAACAAATTGGAAACCATCTCGAGTACAAATCTAGGAGTACGTACGAATCTAACAATATTGATTGGGCGTTGTTGAATGTTGATACTTTTTTTATCAAAGTAGAGATACTTTGACTACACATAAAACTTATATGTAAACTAGAAAGGATAGGAGGGAGTATATTGTACATTCAAAAACGAAACAAACATTGAATACCCTTTATATATGATTTGCGGATGCTATGATCACCGGTTCAAAATTTTGAATCTGCCTTAGGTATCACATATGCCCCCACTCGTTCTCTCTCGATTTCATCTCGGGGTCCGGAGATCGATTGAAAGAGGACTATGGTGGTTACAATACGTTCATTTCGCTTATGAACGTACAATATACTCCCTCTGATCCCCACAGACCCCCCCCCCCCGGGTCATTTCTATCATAAAAACAGACCAAACATTTATCTCCTTGCACGACATGCAATTGATCTCTGAACATCAATCGATCTCGATCTCGTCAACATGTGTCGGGGCATGAACCGAATGGGATGTCAAAACTAAGATGCGAAGCGACACGTAGTGGAGGCAAAGTGAAACTTCAAATGAACCGTTTGTTTGTATGCATGTGAGACAAATTACAAATAAACATTGGAACTACAAGCATGGTCTAGGCCCACATGCGAATGATACTCGGCGGAATGTTCAAATGAGGCATGCGGGAGGATGGACTCGACCGGTGGGCGACATGATCGATGGAGAAGAGGGTTGGAGAGGAATGAGAAATAAGCAAATGCCACATGATTATACTTGAACGGCTCAAATAAACAATAAGTTGTCTCGCTTGGCCTACATAGTGAAAGGCCTAATGCGCAACGCGGAGCACTGACGCTCGAATATGGCCGGGAAAACAGGGAAACCGACATGTGGGGCACACCTGTCGGGACGAGGTAGCGCAAACTAGTCCAATGGAGGAGCTGGCCCACGACCTCCTTGCCACTGGCAACCGTTCATGTGGGTCGTGGGGGCCAACAACGTGGCGCAGCTCCAGCACCGCCTCTGGACACGGCGACCGCGGTGAGCGACACGCTCATCGTCGCTAGACATGGTCGGTTTCAGTGTGCCGAGGGTGACGTTAGTGCTGTGGCATGACCAACAGTATGTTTGGTTTGTGCCCAAGGTTGCCCCATCAAAGCATTGGGTAGCCAAAATTTTGGTTGAGGTTTTGGTTGCCCATGATTTGGCCGACATCGGCAAGAAAAATGAACTAGAGTTGGCTAGACTTCATTGGCATGCCAAAAAATGGCAACCATCCAAACAAAGACCAATCTTTGGGTCATGACCAAAATTTTGGTAAGGTGCACTTTGGCCACAATCCAAACACACACCAACACCTGGCTCGTCGAGGATGCACGGGGCGCCAGGACGCGTCCGCGGAGTGGTGTAGCGCAGCCAACTGCATCCTCAGGACCTGAGACCATGCCGGGTCGTCTTGCTTTTTCAATGACATGCGTCGATCGCATGTGAGCAAAGGGCATCTCCAACGTTGCCACGACCGCAGCTGACTACCCTGGCACACCAAAAACCCTCGTCCCTCGCGCCGTTGCGTGGTGCGTTCCTAGCCGGCGCCAGCTGCCCACATTCATGCCGTCCGTCCGTATGCCGTTGTTAAGAGGCTCGGTGCCCGAGGAACCAACTCCGGCGACTTAATGACGCACCAGGACGCTTGGCCTCACCGGAATGCGCTACTTAAAGCGGCAACGCCCAGCTAACCTCCACACCATACCGCATCGTCCTCCTACCTGGCACCACATCCGCCATGACCGCAAGCGTGAACGCTCTGCGGGAGAGCTTGTCTTCGGGGATGGAGCTCGAGGTCGCCGCCCTCGCTCAAGTCACCGCACAAGCGGTGGCCACGCTGGCGGCCGACTACGGGAGCACCGTCAGCCACGCATCCTACTTGCCGCCGTCCAACGTCCGGCACCGCCGAGGTCGGGGACTCCTCTGAGGATGAGTAGGGCATGGGAGGCGGCAGGGCATGGTGTGCCAACTGGCCGGTCCGTCTCCCGTGTTCTACTTTTCCTCGCGGAGACCGCACCTTCACTTCACGGGTCTTGAACCCCGCACCCATACATGAAGATCGCAGATGGAGGACGTCGGTCGCCGCCATAGAATAGGTTTAGGGTCGGGTTTCTTTTATTTTTCTGCCCTATAAAAGTTCGAAATGTAATGAAAATCTGCCGTGTTTGCATTAATCTTGGACGGTGTATATGAACTTTCACAATAATATAGTATATTGTAGGAGTACTAGAAAGATGCCTGTGCGTTGCACGGAAGATCAAGATCTTGTGGGAGAAAAGGATGAACGAGGGAAGGCCTTATCTGCAAATGCACATTCACGCATTTCACATCTACGGAACCTACGAAAGGGTTAACGTAAATTGCCTCTCTCTCTCCTCCCCTGATTTTCATGGTGATGGGCCCCTCCCTCCCCCCAATCTACAATCAACAGCTCACACGTTTCACATTATGTTAATTACGTAACTGGGACTACGTAGGTGTAGCATTACTCGTCCTAAAAAACCCAACTAAGCCAACCTCCCAGCATATCGCGCGGGAAAAGACTCGGCCGCGCCGTTTTAGTCGGGATTACCAGATTACTAGTAGTAGTATCGATGGATTGCGCGAAGAAATAAGTTTTTTTTTGAGGGGGCGAAGCACCTTGTTTAAAAGGAAAAAAGGCGGTACACTCACATCACCCCTGTCGCGGTTGCATTGCACCCCACACACGTTCGGTCCTGCACACGGCTCACGCAAACGGAACGCGCTTTGGCTTGCCTCTTCACTGACACGTGGGACTGCACTTGGAGAAACCGACCATGCGCCAAACTCCCCCCGCCCACCGCGCAAAAATCCTCCCCCTCACCTAAAAATTCCCCCAAAATCCTAGATTCAACCGCCCTTCGGCCAACTAGCCAATAATATTCCCCAAACCCCCCTCCCTCCCGTCCCCCTCCACTCCATTCGCTCCGCCAAAGCCGCCCTCCCTGCCACGCCGATACATCGGCGCCGCGGTTTGTCGAGGGGACGCACGGCGATCCTCTCACTCCCACAGTACGCTCTCGTAGACTGCCGTCCTCTAGCCGCGCCGCCACCGCTGGCGATGTTCTTGTGGAGGCGCATGGCGGTCAGCGCCGCCACCGCTAGCGACGTTCGTGTGGAGACGCACGGCGGTCAGCTTCTCCCACGGTACGCGCATTCTAGACTAAGGCCCCGTGCATGTCGGTGTAGCGCTGAATGTTAGCTGATAGACGCTGTTAATCTCACTGTTTACCAAAGTAGTTTACAGTCAATATGCTTTGCTTAAGAAGCTTCCTTGCCCTGTTCTGCACTCAATCTGCTTCGCTGAGATGGCATGGCAAGGCCGATTAGTTGCCAAAATATCCTGCCATATATTTATTGTGACATAGATTGCCATGGTCTAGTAGCCAATCTGTTAGGTGAAATGGCTCTACACCGTTTTATACTCAATCTTTGTTGCTGCGATGGCCTTCGATAGTTCGATGGCTGTGTGCTCGGCCTCATTGACTGCTGAAACAGCCTGCCATAATTTAGCACTCAAATATGTTTGCTGAATTAGCTTTACATATATTTCGTTACTTAGATCTGCTTGTCCAAATATCTTGCCATAGCTTTAGACATCGACCTAGGTATTTTCTTCTGGATTTCATAAAAAAGCATATATGTTTTTCCTGTAATATCTAGTAGTAGAACTAATTTGTATGTCTAACAGATGGACAGGACTTGGATAACTTCTGCTCGAAGATTCTCCGCTGCATATGTCGAGGGGGTTGAAAACTTCATGAACTTTATCAGAGCTGAGTACGGTGCTCCGAAATCAGATGTGCTCTGCCCGTGTAGCAGTTGTATGAATTCAGTTACAAGACCCCAGTCAACTGTGCAAAATCATCTACACTTGTATGGGATGTCGGTCACATATACTAGGTGGGTTCATCATGGTGAAGCTGTGAATGTCAATGTTATTGACTACCTGGAAGCAGCAGATCACCATCTTGATCTGCCTGATGCTCAGGTAGAAGAGGAGGAGGAGGAGGTGGTGGCGGAGCCAGTGAGTTTGACCAACATTGAAACAATGCTACGAAATGCTCGTGCATTCCGTGAAGTTTCACCTGCAGAAGAAAAACGGTGGGCCCGCATGTTGGAACAATGCAACGTGGCTGTCACCCCAGGAAATAAGCTGTCAGTATTCTCAGCTATGGTCACCTTTCTTTAGGTGAAGACATCTGAGCGGATGACCAACAAATAATTCGATGCGATGTTGGCTGCTTTCCGCAAAGCTTTCCCAGATGCGTCTGAGATGCCACACACCTACAGTAAAATGAAGAATTTCCTTCATGCAGTTGGCATTGGATATGATACGATCCATGTTTGTAAGAATAATTTTGTTCTGTTCCGGAAGGATTATGCCAACTTAAGTGAATGCCCGAAATGCAAATCATCAAGATGGAAAGATGGCGATGCTGTGAAGAGGATTCCTCATAATGTTCTGAGACATTTTCCAATTACACCAAGATTGCAGAGGTTGTTTCATGATGCTGAAACAAGAGAGGATGTACTGTGGCATTCTAGGAACCAGGAGTACAGAGATTAGAATGTAATGAGCCATCCATCACATGGTAGTGAGTTGAAAAGCTTCAATCAGAAGCACGAAAAGTTTGCTGCTGACCCGGGAAACATTAGACTTGGCTTAGCTTCAGATGGATTTAACCCATTTGGCCCCCAGAGCGCCACATATAGTATGTGGCCAGTGCTTGTTATCCCTTACAACATGCCTCCAAATGTCTACACCAAAGAATCAAACTACATGATGGCCTTGCTCCTGGAAAGGATTTTGTTTGTTCATCGAGCCTCTTGTGGAGGAACTTCAACAGCTATGGAAGGGTGCTCTCACTCGAGACCTATATAGCAGCCCACCAGCTAATTTCTTTCTGCGTGCTGTTATAATTTGGTGCATCCATGATTATCCGGCTTTGGGCACTATGTCAGGGCGAACGACACATGGTTACAATGCATGTGTTCGCTGTGACAGGAATCCGCTGCCATATGCAATACTTAGTAAGATCTGTTACATTGGACACCGTCGTTTCCTTGCCAAGGACAAGCCACATCCTAGAAAATACCGAAGACATGTGTTCAATGCAAAGCATGAAAACCGTGATGCGCCAAAGAGGCTCACCGCCGATGAGTTGCAAGTGGAATTAGAGAAGGTCGGGCATATTACACCAGGAAACCATCCTGATAATGGTAGCGGGAAAAGGAAGCATGGCAGGGCAGAAGAGAGATTATTGTTTACCCGCAGGTCCACTTTGTGGGACTTGGAGTATTGGAAAGATTTGGATCTGCGGCATAATCTTGATGTGATGCACATCGAGAAAAATATATGTGACAGCATTATCGGCACACTTCTTAATATTGAAGGCAAGATGAAAGATACCTTAAAATCTAGGATTGATTTGACACACCTAGGTATCAGACAGGATTTGCAGGTGCAAGATGAAGGTAAACCACGGGATATGGCACCAGTTGTGTACGTCTTGGACAAGGTAAAAAGAAAAGAATTCTGTGAGGTCCTGTCACGTGTGAGATTCCCACATGGATTTGCTTCCAACCCTGAAAGGAGAGTCTGTGCAGATGGAAACAAGGTACAAGGGTTGAAAACTCATGACTGCCACGTCCTACTTCAAAGGGGTTTACCTGTTATCCTTAGAGGATTGGGCCGCCGTGACTTATACAGAGCAGTTGCAGAGTTGGGACAATTAGGGAACTCTGCGGTTGAAATATCAGGATAGATGCTTTGGAGCGTCTTAGAGACAAGATACCAACTATCCTATGCGACCTTGAGAAGATATATCCTCCAGCCTTCTTTGATGTGATGGTGCATTTGGTTGTTCATCTACCTGATGAGGCACTACTTAGAGGTCCAGTACAGTATGGCTGGATGTACCCTATTGAAAGGCGGCTAGGCACTTTCAAGGGCTATGTTAGGAACAGAGCTAGACCCGAGGGTTCCATTGTAGAGGCCTACATTGCTACAGAAGCGTTGACATTCTGCTCAAAATACATTGAAACAGCTGATCAGCTTAGCAAAGAGGTGGATGAAGACAATCCCGGGCTCAATGTTTTCGATTATTCTGTTCGAGTTACAGGGAAGAGTCGACAAGAGGACAAACCTAATGATTTGGACAAAATGGTTTGGTATGTGTTGAATAACTGTCCTGAGATACTACCTTATATCAAATAAGTGATAAGTACTGCAGCTTATACATCGTAATCTACTAAACTTGCAGCACATTCTTATATATTTAGATGTTTGACGCGATCACTATGTTGTGCAGCATCTACAAAAAGGAGTTATTGCCGCAAAATCCAAGAAACATTGACAAACTGGTTATGGCAGGATTTGCGAAATGGTTCAAGTGCCATGTAAGCTTTTGAATTGCACTGTCAGTTTTTTTAATATATTGAGTACATAAGATGATCAGCTTGTCTATTTTCTAACCATAGGTTAAGAAGATGCGGGAGGATGGGCAGGCAGTTGATGATGCCCTTTACTCACTAGCAATGGGTCCTGATACTCGGGTAAGACATTATGAATCTTGCATTGTTGGAGATGTGCGGTACAACACCCTTGCACGAGACGAAGGCATGAAGACACAAAACAGTGCCATTGTGAGGACGGATACGTATGACAAAGAGACAACTGAAATGTATGCTAACATAGCAGACATTGTTCAGTTGCAGTATATCTCCAGTTTCGAGGATCATCGGTGTGTGGTTCTGTTGTGCTGTCGTTGGTATAACCTATTTTCCAGGATCGCAAAACCCAGAGCTGATGATTATTTCAAATCCATCAATGTCAAGGCGGCGTACCAGACCAATGAGCCTTTTATTTTGGCAAATCAAGAAACACAGATATTTTTCTTGGAAGACACATTTGCACGTAGCGATGACTGGAGAGTAGTGCGAAGGTTTGAGCAGAGGAATTCGTTTAATGAAGTTGCACAACAAGATGATGCTTACACTGCTCCTGATGTACAAGATAACACAGATGTTCCTAATATCTTTTAGAACCATCACGTCAATGACGCCGGTGAAAAGATTGCCTGTCGTGCTGTGGACATACAAGAGTTGATCAAGAAGAAGCCAATGTTCGAGGACGTTGAGGATGAAGAAGAAGATGACACCGTGGGGAATTACGATTCAAACTGATACATATGGCGAAGATGTTAACGCTGCTGATGCCGATGATGATTACATTGCTTTTGTCGTATTTGCCTGTTAGGAGACGTTTTTTATCTACTATGTGAAATTGTGTTTGCTATGACAACTGAAACCTGATGAACATGTTGTTTAGTATTTTTCCTGTGAGAACATCACTTGTTATGTATGCTGATTTGTGTTTGGTGATTGTATGACGACTAAAACATGATGACATTGTTGTTTAGTTGTACTCATATTTGGCTATGAAACTTGAATTTGATGACATAGTTTGTTGTTGGACTGCAATTTGCTCGACGTCTTCGAATGAGAACAAAGCTGACCCGACAGGGCCTCTGCTAATTTATTTATTTATTACCAAAAGGGCCTCTGCTATTTAATTACTTATGAGCAAAATGGGATACCCCTTGATTTCCGTTAATAGAAATCATTAGATGTTCACAACACTACGCCCAGCCTGCTACACAGGTTTCATTCATTACTAGTTTCAGCAAAGTGCTCATGTCATAGCCACTGAATACATCACGAGTGCTACATACACTGCAAATAAAGAGACAATCATCCTACAGAGCAGATCGATTTTGCCCATTATCTTCACAAGCTCTTTCATCTCCTCATTGCTGTCAAGACTGTTCAGTAGCTGTTGCTTGGCCATGATCAGAGGAACTGCATCTTTAACCTTCTGCTCTGCAGCTTCCTCTTCTGTCGTTCCTTCAGTTACTTGTCCAACACCCCAACCTGCTGGTATTGGGATTCCTCGGCTAACCAAATAATCAGCGTAGTTGCACTCTCCACACATCAGCAACTTCCCAGAAATACAAATCACATGAATCTTCCCTTTTCTGCACGAATCAAATTGGAAGATCATCAACCAAACTATTAAAAAAATCAGCAACTAAAAGCAGCAGAACAACACTTCAACATATTATTACCCCATGATTCGGGCATTTGTAGAAGACTCGGCCAGGGTTGAGGATTGTGGTTGAGACGCGACGGATGACTCTGCGTGATTTGCAGCAGTGGCACCACACCAACGGTAGCGGGTTGTGATGAGCAACCGGCTGCGGTGCGCGTGCCGGCGGGGGTGTGATGAGACCCACAGGCGATGGTACGGGTGGCGACTTGGCGCATATTTGGTTGTTGCCTGCTCAAGAGCAGGTGGACGAGCAGACAGCGGACATGGTTGCTGTGGCCAGAGCTTCTGATGCTAGGCAGAGTAAGTAGAGAAGAGGAGAAGCGAACGTTGGATATGTCAGTTTCATTACTTGCAGAGTAGCATAGCACCATATATAGTCATAGTCTAGGTTTGGATTCGAACCAGCTACAGGAGCACGTCTCTCTTTTTTCTAAAACTCAGCAACGTCTCTTTACTGGTACACTAGCTTGTTCTGTACGCCTTCTCAAGTCTTTGATTCCTCCACCTGACATCTGGGACCCACCGGAAGGGCCTATGTATTTTGAAAAAAAAAACGTGCCCCCCACTGACAGGTCGGACCCACCAGCTATCTTCGCACGCAAGGAAGTGCCTCCTTATTACGCACAAAAAATGAATACTCCCCCTGCCAGCTGGAACCCAGCATCGTGGGAGGCTGACTTGTGGGCCTACCAAGTTGACGGGGACAGAGGGCTTTGTCAACTTAGTCAATATGAACTATTCTAGCTCAAGTTACCGTATGATGTTCATCCAACGGCAGTAGTGCTTCTTAAACCTCTGGTCTTTTTGCTCCAGCCGCCCAAACCAGCGCCGGTCGTGCCGCGTGCTCCTGCCTCCCGTGGCCGGCTATGATACCGCGGAGGCCTCACCGCCCCCTACTACTCCCACCGCTGGCCAGGGCATCCCTCTACTCACCCACACCCCATGTTATTCTGTGGCGACGGCAGCCTCACACCGCAGTCGAACCAGTGAACCCTCGTACTCCTCTCCGCATGGGCATACACTGCCACGTCTTTCCTGGCTCCGCGTCGTCCCCTTCCTAGGCCTCGCCGTCATCCATCGCCTTGGTGCTCTCGGCGCGGCGTGGTCAATGTGGTCGACGACCGACTTCCATCGGAAGAGTACTGTACGTGGGGAGGCTGACAGCTGGGTCCATGGCCGCAGCTGGGTCCACGGACACAGCCCAGTTTTTTTGTGATTTGCCAAGTAACTCGCTTTGTCAGGCCTGTTGGGCTGCAAATCTTTCAAGACGAGGAGTGCTTCATTCGGCTGGCCGAGAAAATGGCCTATCAGTAATGAGAAATGGGTTGTACGTTTTTAAAACACATCAAACCGGCAATTAGTTTCAAATTTCTTTATTTCATTTCGAGATTTTAAATTGCATTGATTTTTATGCGTGGAAAATTTGTTGGATTTTATATTGATATACATTTATTTTTAAAATCAGTTTGAATGTGACTCGAAATTTCGGGATTAAAAACAGTTCGGACCGCACCAAAATATGCAAAATTTCGTATAATTTTTTAACCGTGGCCACAATATGGGTTGTAATGCTAACAAAAAGTATATGGGCTCCAAAAATACCTTAAAAATTAGCAAATGGGCTGTAAATTATTGGAAATAATGGCAGATGGGTTGTATGATGTTTTCCACAGATTTGAGGCTTTCCTAAAAAAAGGTTACGCACAAGCAGTGACTGTTGGATGTCCATCCAACGGCCGTTGTGCTTCTTCAATCTCTGCTCTTCCTGCTCCAGCCGCACAAACAAGCGCCGGCGGGACTGCCTGCTCTCTCCTCCCTGCGGCCGGCTGTGCTGCCGCGCAGGCCTCATCGCCCCACCGTACTCCCATCACTGGCCTAGCCATCCCTCTACTCACCCACGCCTGCTGTTATTCTCTGGCGACGGCAGACTAACCAGTAACCCTCGTACAGTCGTACTCCCCTCCGCGTGGGAAACAACTGCCGAGTCTTCCCTGCCTCTGTGTCATTCCCTTTCTAGGCCTCGCCGTCGTCAACCGCCTTGGTGCTCTCGGCGCGGCCTGGTCAACATGGTCAACGACTGACATGCATCTGAAGTGGACTGTACGTGGAGAGGCTGACAGCTGGGTCCACGACCGCACGCAAGGAAATGCCTCCTTATTACGCGCAAAATAATGATTCCTCCACCTGACATCTGGGACCCACCGAAAGGGCCTCAGTATTTCATGAAAAAAACGTTACCGCCGCTGACAGCTTGGACCCACCAGCTATATCTTCGCACGCAAGGAACTGCCTCCTTATTACGCACAAAAAAAATGAATACCCCCTGCTAGCTGGGACCCAGTATAGTGGCAGGCTGACTTGTGGGCCTACTAAGTTGACGGAGACGGAGGGCTTTGTCAACTTAGTCAATATGCACAATTCTAGCTCCAGTGACCGTACGATGTCCATCCAACGGCAGTAGTGCTTCTTCAACCTCTGGTCTTCTTGCTCCAGCCGCCCAAACCAGCGCCGGTCGTGCCTCGTGCTCCTGCCTCCCATGGCCGGCTGCGATGCGGCGGAAGCCTCACCGCCCCCTACTACACCCACCACTGGCCAGGCCATCCCTCTACTCACCCACACCCCCTGTTATTCTGCGGCGACGGCAGCCTCACACTGCAGCGAACTAGTGAACCCTCGTACTCCTCTACACGTGGGCATCCACTTCCGCGTCTTCCCCGGCTCCGCGCCGTCCCCTTCCTAGGCCTCACCGTCGTCCACTGCCCTGGTGCTCTCGGCGCGGCATGGTCAACGTGGTCAAGGAACGACTTCCATCGGAAGAGTACTGTACGTGGAGAGGCTGACAGCTGGGTCCATGACAGCCGCAAGGAAGTGCCTCCTTATTACGCGGAAAATAATTATTCCTCCACCTGACAGCAGGGACCCACCGGACGGACCACCGTATTTGGCGAAAAAAACGTTTCCCCCCTGACTGCTGGGACCCACCGGACGGGCCATCGTATTTCGCGAAAAAACGTTCCCCCCGCTGTCAGCTCGGACCCACCGGAAGTGCCGTCTTATTACGCACAAAAAATGAATACTCCCCCTGCTAGTTGGGACCCACCCTGGTGGGTGGCTGACTTGTGGGCCTACTAAGTTGACGGGGACGGAGTGCTTTGTCAACTTAGTCAATATGAACGATTCTAGCTCCAGTGACCGGACGATGTCCATCCAACGGCCGTAGTGCTTCTTCAACCTCTGGTCTTCTTGCTCCAGCCGCCCAAAGCAGCACCGGTCGTGCCCCTCCCGTGGCCGGTTGTGCTGCCGCGGAGGCCTCACCGCCCCCTACTATTCCCACCGCTGGCCAGGCCCTGCGGCGACGGCAGCCTCACACCGCAGCCGAACCAGTGAACCCTCGTACTCCTCTCCGCGCGGGCTTCCACTGCCGCGTCTTCCCCAGCTCCGTGTCGTCCCCTTCCTTGGCCTCGCCGTCGTCCACCGCCCTGGTGCTCTCGGCGCGGCCTGGTCATCGTGGTCAAGGAACGACTTCCATCAGAAGAGTACTATACGTGGAGAGGCTGACAGCTGGGTCCACGGCCGCAGCAAGGAAGTGTCTCCTTATTACACGCAAAATGATTATTCCTCGACCTGACAGTGGGGACCCACCGGACGGGCCACCGTATTTCACGAAAAAAACATTTCCCCCTGACTGCTGGGACCGACCAGCTACATCTTCGCACGCAAGGAAGTGCGTCCGGGCACAAAAAAAAACGATTCGCCCCCTGACTGCTGGGACCCACCAGCTACATCTTCGCACGCAAGGAAGGGCCTGGCAGTCGGGACCCACCTGGTCGAAGGGTACGTAGCGTTGTCATTCTGGTCGCGAACGTGTACGTACATACTGGTCGATGTAGAGGCGTGTACGTGTCGTAGTAGAGGCGCGCACGTAGCATGTACACGTACGTACAGCGGCCAGTGTGCAAGAAAGAAAATACGGCCACGTACGTACATACGGGCAGGGTCTCGAAGGCCTACTCGCGCATACGTACGACCAGGGCTCGTATACATGGTTGGGTCGGAACGGAGAAACTGCGTCGTCGTCGTGTTCATGGGGAGGCAACGGAATGCGTCGTGTTTATCGGGAGGCAACAGAACGCGTGGGATCCAACCGGCTTGGACGGAACAGCCGATGGAAACGAGGCCTGGCGTACCGCAGAACGGAGGAAACGGCCTTGTGTTCGACCGTCCACGTTCGAAACAGGATCCTGTTCATTGGAAGGGGTCTGGCGTACCGCAAAACGGAGGAAACGGACCTCCTACGGTCGAAATGGGGGTCCTGTTGATCGGGAGGGATGTGGCGTACCGCAAAACGGAGGAAACGGACTTGTGTTGGAGCGCTACGGTCGAAACGGGGTCCTGTTCATCGGGAGGGCTGTGGCGTACCGCAAAACGGGGCTCCACGGGATACTGTTCATCTCCACCGTCGACCTCCTCCAGCCTCCACCTGCGACTGTTCATCCACGGCTCCTGTTCATCCAGCCTCCACCGCGCGCTACTCCACCGGCTACTGTTCAACCAGCCCTCTCCATGGGCTCCTGTTCAACCACCCCTCCATGGGCTACTGTTCATCCAGCCCTCCACCATCTACTATTCATCCTGTCCTCCACGGGGTGGTCCTGTTCATCCTGCCCTCCACGGGGTCCTGTTCATCCAGCCCCAACCGGCTCGATCGATCGGGGTCCTGTTCATCCAGAGGAAACACCATGGGGTCCTGTTCATCCACCCCCACTGGGAACTGTTCATCCAAACCCCCCAGCAATCCTCACTGTTCATCCAGAGGCAGCATCGATCGGCTTCAGTTAGAAGCAGTAGAGAAGGAATCGCTCGATCGGGTTCAGTTAACAGCCATCGATCGATCGCTCGGGTTCAGTAACGCGTAGCCTGCAGTGCAATCGCTCGGGTTCAGTTAGAGCCCAACGCCTCGCTCGGGTTCAGTTAGAGCCCAACGCCTCGCACCCACGCGCGTGCGTGTACGAGAGAAACGCGCATCGCTCGGCCCCGACCACCCACCCTAACCGGGAACACCCCGATATTTTCCTCGCCCTCGCTTCTACCACGGTTTTTTCCGTCATGGACGGCCCAAAGAATGTCATGCAGCTGCGTCTCCGGCCCGCCCAGGACGAAAAGCCCATTTTCTGTCATGATTTTTTGTCATAAAAGTAGGACCCCACCACATCTATGATGATACCATGTTTTGTTACAATTATTGTCATAGAAGTGTCATAAGTATGACAGAAAAAAATTTCGTTCGGCCCAAAATGTCACGGATGTGTCTTTTTTTGTAGTGACGCCGCCGACGGATGAAGCGATGTGGTGGATTCTAGTCGGATTGGCCTTCACCGCCGCGGCGAAGGATCTAGCCGCCGCGTACTCCACCAAATACTGCACCTACGCATTGGGCGTCGCCTTGCTAGGGTTCGATCTCCCACAGAGCTCGCCGCCTGGGTCGGGATCCACGTCGCCTGCGCCACTGCCGGGAGGCCGCCGCCAACACCGCCTGCTTTCGCCTGAGTAGCCATCTGCGTACGCGACGCTAGGAGGGGAAGAGAGCGGGCAGGAGAGGGGGGAAGAAGAGGGGCAGACGCGGGGGACAAACGAAGAGAGGGGGAGATGGAGGCACACGACGCCATCTCACGCCGTCTAAGGGCTGTCGGGACGGCCGACAGTGCCACGTAGGGAAAAAAGGCCCCGCCTGTCCTAAACTAGCTTAACTGAGCCCGATCCGCCGATCAGTATTTTCTGCAAAAAGATTACTGAAGACATGGTGTTTTCTGCAACAAGAATGTATTGTAGTGGTTTTCGCAAACCTAACCTTCAAACTGGTGGTTTTCTGCAATTTACTCGCACCATTTTCGAGAGTACGCCAAAGGCGTACCGTATTTTTATAGAAGGGGGAAATAAATGTTTTACAAGAACCCGTGCTATGACGAGAATGCCTTACACGGATGCTCCGGCTCCAACAAAGAAACAAAAGACTACTCTCTCACAAATCTATCTAAGCCCTCAACTCCTATACCCGCCTTCTTCCAAAGTTTGATCTCCTCGTGGATGAGCTGGACAAGGTTAGTGTCTGAGCGCACTTGATCATTCCGGATGAACGCTCTTGCGTTCCTTTGCTTCCATAGGTGCCACACGGTCAAGATGACAAACGAGTCAAAACCTCTCTTGAACTTGCCATGGAAGGACTTCCGAGCCTTGTCCCGCCACTCCGTGAATGTGTCCTCGGGGCTTGGGGTTTGAATGTTGATTTGTAGAAACTGGAAGCAACCACTCCAGACTTGCCTCGCATAAACGCATCTAGCGAGGATATGATCTGCTGCGTCCTCATCTTGGCAGCAGGTATAGCATGCCGAAGGCGTCTCTTGGAGTCCATGTCTCGCACGTCGGTCCGAAGTCCAGAGCCGGTACTGGGAGGCAAGCCACGCGAAGATCTTACACTTGAGAGGCGCCCAACTGCTCTAGATGCATTGAGCGGTGGCAAACCAAGTCATGCCCTGGCATAGCATCTTATAAGTGGATTTGGCACTATATGATCCCGCAGCACTCCAGGAGCAGTAGAAGACATCATCCTCCGATACATTCCTTTGGATCGTCGCCACGGCTTGTTGCAAGTGTATGAGTTGCATGTGCGCTGTGAAGGAGAGCTCTCACGTGATATCATGGACCCAAGATCCCTCGAACAACGCCTCCCGGACCGTTCTCTTTCCCTTGACATGCTTGTCTACCATACCAACGATCAGGGGGGCGATGTCTTTAGCCGCAAATCCATGTATCCATCTGTTAGTCCAGAAGAGAACTTTGCTTCTCTCTCCAACTTTGATGTGAACCAAGCTGTCAAAAACTGCCTTGGCCTCCTTATCCACCATGAGATGCAACCCTTGCCAGGGCCGGGAAGGCTCTGTCCTTCTAAGCCACTCCCATCGGACGCGCGTGGCCAGACCTTGGATCTTTAGGTTCTTAACTCCCAGCCCTCCAAAGCTGGTTGGTCTGCAGATGGTGTGCCAGGCCACCAGGCACTGCCCGCCATTGACTGCCTCTTTCCCGGCCTAGAAAAAAGCTCGCATCCATTTGTCCACTTCTTCTAGCACCCATTGTGGCGCTTTCCTGATGAGCAGATTGTGAATAGGACGGGCCGCGATGACGCTGTTAACAAGCACAAGTCTCCTGGGTCTCTGAATCAGGCCGCGTTGCCAAGCCGGGATGAAGTTTTTGACTTGATCAAGCATGGGTTGCCATTGAACTTTGGTGAGCTTGTGTATACTGAGTTGTAGCCCTAGATATTTGCAGGGGAACTCTCCAATTTGGCAGTTAAAAAACTGCTGCACTCTCTCTGAATCTCCTTATTGTCCTTTAGACACGCTTCCGGCCTTCGAGTGAACTATCGCAAAACAATTACTCGCACCTCAGTTGTTCTTTTTGAGTTTGCAGCCCACTTGAAGCAGTCAAAGCTGATGAGAGAATTGATTTACAGACGAGAATTAGGCTAACCCTAAATAGAGAGTTTAACCAACCTAATTAGCTGGGGGTCCCACTAGTCAGCGTCTCAGTGACTAGTTAGCGGAGTCGTTAGCGACTAATTAAACAGGGACACGTCAGCCGGCCGGGGTTAGCCGCCAGCGACCATCCCACGCGGCGGAGTACCATCGAGACGGCTTGATGTGCTGGAGGCACTAGGGGAAAGCCCATGCCCGCGTGCATCCACTGGACCCGGTGGTGGGTTGAGGGACGGCTGGGAACAAGGACGGCGACGACCTCGTGCGGCGATGCGCTATGGCTTCAACGGCGTCAGTGCTACGAAGCGCTGGAAGGCTGGCTAAGGGGCTCATAGGCCTCCTGGGAGCTTCAAGAGTTCGGCTTAGCGATGGCGAGCTACGCGGCGGCGGCGAGATCTCGGCCATGGCGGAATAGCTAGCTAGGGCTCGAGCGCGAGAAGGGGAACAGGAGGAAAACGGGGAGGGGCTCACGGCGCATCCGATGGCGCCGTCGTCGAGCTAGGGGAAGCGTTGACGGTGGCGAATCGACGCCGGCGATCGGCGAACGGAGGCGGCGGTGACGAGCTCGAAGGCTCGCTGTGGTGCTCCCGGGCTCGTTCATCGGCGAGGAGATGCATAGTGGCTCGGCGGAGCTTTTAGACAACTTCGGGAGGCGAGGCGACGGCGGTGGGCGCGGTGGTTCACAGCAGCGTGCTGCAGGTGCGTTCGGGGAAGAGAGCAGAGGAGGACGGGATAGTCACGGGCCAGGGGAAAGAGAGAGCTGGGCCAAGGGCCCAGTTGGGCCTCAACCAAGTTTTTCAGGGTGGCCGGTGCGGGACGTCAAATCCATCGCTGCGCAGATTAGTACCGTATCGGAAGTTTAATTAGGACGTGACTAGTTTATTAGACTGAGTCTGCCTACTTCATCGCCAACATGGGGATAATGCACGGCTGTTAGCTGCGAAAGATGCCAAAGCGCACAGATAAAAGAGGCCACTGCGCCCAACCCGTGACCCAGCACTAAAAAGTACACACGGACGAAAAGATGGCAAGATCCCCTATGAGGGCACAGTCGTAAGAAAATAATAGCGCAATTGCACCCTTGGGTTGGCACGTGCTAAACATTAGCACCGGGCTTTTTGTTCAAATTCCTTTTTTTAATGGCAACTATTAGGCTCCGGTCGGCCGACCCAAATTTGGACCAGTCGCCGCGTTGTCTTCTTCCCTGGCACTTAAATCCACATCCTCACCACATGTAGAGGATCAGACACCCTCCACGGCTCGCCACTTCCACATCTCAAAGGTTTACCCCGCCGTTGTGGCCCTGGTCGCCGGAATTGCAGCACGGCTGCAAGTAGGTTCCATCGCATGGATACCATGAATGCAACTCTAACGCCATCCAGTTCCAACACACAGTCACCATGCTTGCAATATCAATAGGGTCACCGCCTCCGGGCCCTATAGCTCTTCGGTTGCTGGGCTGCTGCTGTGGCTGCAGCCTCCTAGATGTCAAGCCACTGTACTCTTCCAGCGGTTGAAAATAAATAAAGAATCCTTCAATTTTCAACCCACGCTAAACAAATCAGTACAAATCCCATCTATATCTATACCTACTAATAAACCAAGGTGATATTCTTGGTTTCGTTCTGCATCTATTCCCACGTTAAGTAAAATACACGAGGTGGTACTAATTTGTAGAGCCAAGTTTTGTTAAGAAAGGTGTCGGCCAGGCCCGCGTTTCTCAGCCCGTCACATGCGCTTCTCGAATATGGGTTTGGGCCTCGACTCCTTTTTTTGGTTCCCACGCACGTCTTCACAATCTGGTTTGTTTCGTTCGTCCTCCCTACACGAATTGGACTCAAACTCCATATCCCTCTTAACTCCTTTAATACTCCCTCTGTTTCAAAATAGATGACCCAATTTTATATTAACTTTGTACTAAAGTTAGTATAAAGTTGAGTCATCTATTTTGAAACGGAGGGAGTAAATATTAGCAAGGGAAAGAGGAGGGGAGAGGTGATTCGGTGGAGGCGAGGGAGCAGATGACGAAGCCGTCTAACGAGGAGGCAGCTTTCCACCGTGGGCGTGAGATTGAAGAGGCGGACTGAAATTTTGTCAGGGGAGAGCTAGAAGGGGAAACTTTTGAGTCAATTGAGGAGCGAGATCCCCATGGCGCTTTTGTCGCAGCTTGAGACCTTTCGTCGCCTAGGCTCTTTGCAGATCGATCGAAGGAATCCCGAGTTGTTGATTAGGGAGGAAGAAGGAAGGAAGACGAGGATGGGACGAGATCAGACGTTGGTTGGCTAGCTGCAGAGGCCCGTGCGTTGGTCCTTGAGGACGAGATGGCAGGAGCTACGCCCATGGGCTGGTTGGAGTAGATTGATTCCTCAATTGAGAGGACACTGTAGGAGTTTAGGTGTCATAGGCGTTAAGCGGCACAGCTGCCTACACGAATAATCCAAACCCAGAGCTATTATCTTATCGGTCCAATCGGTCATCCAGGATGGGTAGCAACATTGGACGGCAGGGAATCAGTGGCCAGTGGGCTCGTGCTTGGTCGGAGGCCACAACTGTCATAGTCGGGACGGAGCAGATGGGATCGCTGCCTGGGCTGAAGCTGCTCAAGAGCAAGACGAGATCGGCACCCGAGCCAAGCGACGCCAGTGCAAAGGACGATTTGGTTGTGTACGTGGGTGATGTGATTGTGTATTGGCCAGAGACAATTAACTAGCGAGGCTTTCTTTTGTGTGTCGTCCGTGTACATGCAATACAATCCAATTGCTTAAGGCAGGAACCAAGACACCCGTTTACCTCTTCCTCGTCGTTGTTCATCTGGATTGTCGAATACACTCCTCCCGCCCTCTACCATACCTGCTTTTTCCAATCTAGGCCTCTACTCCAGCGACGCGTGCACGAGAGATCGACGGCGCAAGCCGCCGAGAGAGATCTCCGTGTAGTCCCATCCTGGACCTGCTCCGAGCAAGCTGCTTCTCCACCCTGTCCATCCAGCAAGGTCTCATCAACGCCAAATCTAGCAAAACACAGTACTCTACCTCAATTCGGAGATGTGCTCTACCTCTACCTCAATTCGGTCCAAGTCTATTTCCGTGAGGCTCGGGCGCCGCGAGGAAACACTGAAGGTGCGTGTGTGCATATGCTAATATAGATTAACTACATACACGTACATCTCATTAGTCATCACACAGTGTAAATGAACAACATCCAGCAGTACACAAATTCTCTTAAATAGTAAAAAAAATCATACTTATTTTAACTGAAATCAAACTTCTGTTGTTCCAAAAAATATTAGAATTACTTGAGTTTCAAAACTATATTTTAATTGAATTTAAGACTTACATATACTTAATGCTTTAATTAAATATTTTAAAGTGGAAATTTAGAACATTCGTTTCAGAGTTTACATGGTGGAGAAATTATTTGAGTTGAATTTATTATGGATTTTAAAATGACTTTAACATCAACTTCAAGTCGATATTTGATAAAAGACACTCGAAATGAAAAAAATTGCATCCTAATTTTGAATATAATTATATATTATTTAGGAAGAAGCATATACATCGGTCGGCTTGGCCAGTGCACAACGCTAACACTATGGCAAGATCGAGCTAGCGGCTAGGCTTAGCCGCGAGGAGCGCTCTTGAGTGGCAAGAGAACACGAATGAAGCACAATATTGAGATAGATGGCATGGGTTTATAGGGTCTTGAGTCAGCCTTACGGGGTTAATGCCATCTGATATTTTTTTCCTCCGTTGCAACGCACGGGTATGTTTGCTAGTAAATAACAATAAAAACGGCCACTTATTCGGGCAACTTCAAATGAAAATTTAGGGAACTTATACATATATCAAAATTGTACATGATTACGTATTTGAAAACTCCAAACGCGCGGATATAGAAAAGGACACAATTTTTAAAATATTATAGATTTGTGTGACGTGAATCCAGTCCCATCAAATAGGATACGATCCTACCTTTACCTTGACTATCCATTTATACCCTTTGATTTAGGCACCTAAATTTTTCAGAAAGAAAAATATTTAGGCACCTGAATTAGTTAGTGTTCTCACTAAGCAAAGTTCTACGCGCATGTTAAATGTAAATGTCTGTCTCTGGATTGAAATACAAGAGAAGCACACATTCATACTGTCATCTTGTAATCTTTCTACAATCCAGAAAAGGCACCAACAAAAATTCGAAAAAATGTTCCTGCCATAGGATTACACTACGGCCATGAAAAGAAAAATGTTCCTACTGTGTCTTGTGTATATATGTACTTGGCTAAGCTATTTACTGTTCACCAATTGGCGATTGTGCAATGTAATCTTGAAGCCCTTTGCGAGCGATCATGAGATGACCGTCTTGAGCCTGTAGTTCTTGACGATGCCGCTGTACACGACGAAGTTGAGCGTGCACATTGCAGCCATGGCCCAGAAGAAGTAGTCGAGGTGGCCCTTGTTGAGGTCGTCGGAGATCCACCCGGGGCTGTCTCCCGTCGCCGTGAAGGCCTCCACGATGGCGTAGATAAAGGAGCTCATGTAGCTCCCCAGCGCGATGGTGAGCAGAGCCAGCGACGTGCACATGCTCTTCATGGTGTCCGGCGCCTCGTCAAAGAAGAACTCCAGCTGCGCGATGTAGCAGAACACCTCCCCGCCGGCAAGGAAGAAGTACTGGGGCAGCTGCCACGAGATGCTGATCTCTTCCCCACGCGCCGCGCTGTCAAGCCGCTTCATTTCCACGAGCGCTGCCACCGCCATGGTGAGCGCCATGAGGAGCCGCCCGGCACCCATCCGCTGCAGCTGCGACGGCTCGCCGTCACCGCTCGAGGAGAAGCTCCTCAACGCCGGCACGATCACCTTGTTGTAGAGGAGCACCCATGTCATGACGCAGATCACCTCGAAGGAGGCCAGCGACGCCGCGGGCACCGGCATCGACAGGATGGTCATTTCCATGGCGCTGCCCTGCTGCACGAACGTGGTGTTCATCTGCGAGAAGGCCGATGACACGATGACGCTGGTGATCCACACGGGCAGCAGGCGGAGGAGGATCTTGAGCTCCTCCACCTGAGTCACGGTGCACAGCTTCCACGAGGTCGCTGCCTCCGGCCTCTCCTCCATGTCCGACTCCGTGACGATGGCCGCCTTGTCGAGGAACTTGAAGTCGCTGGTGTGCGCGATTTTGGGCTGGGGCGAGTCGATCTTGTCGCTGACCTCGTAGAGGTGTCCGGCTTCGGCGGGCACCTTGACGCTGATCTTCTTGCACGCGGCAGCGACGACCTGGCAGAGGCTCTTGAGCGGCGTGCCGGCGGGCATGCGGCGCTTGTACATGGGCGTGGCGAGCACGAAGGCGGCGAAGGCGAGAGCGATGCAGGCAGTGGCGATGCCGAAGCCGAGGCCCCAGCTGATGTTCTGCTGGATCCAAACGAGGAACACACCGGAGATGATGGGGCCGAAGCTCACGCAGAGGTAGAACCAGCTGAAGAAGGACGCCTTGCCCTCCCGGTCCGCCGCGCTGTCGTCGTCGAACTGCTCCGCTCCGAACGGCAGAAGCGACGAGCGCACCCCGCCGCACCCGATCGCCACGAGGTAGAGCCCCACGAAAGCCACGGTCTGCGAGCTCAGCCCCCACGTGCCGGCGGTGCCGGCGCACGACGCGCCCGCCGCGCACAGCGCCGCCGTGGTGGTGGGCACGAACGCGGAGAAGGTGACGAGCATCATGCCGAGGAGGTAGACGACGAGGGAGACGAGGATGGTGTTGTAGTTGCCCCAGAAGGAGTCGGCGATGATGGCGCCGAAGACCGGGGTGAGGTAGCTGGTGCCGAACCAGGTGGCGACGTTGGAGGCGCTGGCGAGGTTGGTGCCGTGGAGGATGGTCTCCAGGTACACCACCAGGTTTGTGGAGATGCCGTTGAACGCCGTGCTTTCCAGGCATTCGAACACTGCACCAACAATGGCGAAACTTCAGTTAAACCACTAGCTCCTCTCCATTTAATCCACATTTTCTGTAACTGGGAAAACATTTAGATGAACATGTAGCTTTGCTTACATAGAATAACTGCTGGTGCCTTGCTGCCGCCGCGCTTCTTGTGCTTCAGGAGCGGCACCTGCAGCTGCAGACTGTCGTCCTCTTGAACCTTTTGGCCATGACTCTGTAAAAGAGATAGATTGCAGGAATTGTTAGCAACCAGAACAGAATCTGTATTTTTCTTAACAAAATGCATCTGTATTGACGAGTTCTGGATATGATGCTGCAGCACGACTGTGACGTGGATGTGCATGTCTGATTAGGAAAGGAAGGGGCCTGAATATGCATGTTGTATTAACCACGTGTTAAAGAACATTTGGTCTCTTTTCTTTTTTCTGTTCTTGTAAGTTAAGACTCGGTCTAATGGAGGTGCACAAATGCTCTTCTTGTGTGGACGGATGCTGAAGCGTGGTTCTGGATTTTGCATTTCAGTTTTCATTGTGATCCTCCTTCCAGAACGAACAGGGCGGGCGCGGAGGAGGAAGAGGAGGATGGTGGCAGGGAGCTAATCGTTACCTCGGGCAGGAGCGGCGCGCGCTCGCCTCTCTCCAAGGCGTCCATGTCGCCGACGAGCTGTGTGTCTAGCGCAAGCGGAAGTTTGAGCTAATCCTAGCTAGTAGCTAGCTTTCAGTTTGAGCTGTGAGCTTTTTCTTAGCTCGCCTCAGGCTGTGGCTGCTGCTCTGTCTGTCTGCTGCTGCTGTGTTTCTGCTGCGAGACGGAGCTTATATAGCAAGCAGGATCAACTTGGACTTGGACAGGATCCAGTGGCTAATAATAATCAAATCTCTCTCACCAACAACTGCTCATGCGTGCGCATACGAGTTTGTTCTCAGCCGCACCGCACGACTCCGCTCGCCATGCCGCGAAGTTTCCACGCAGTAGGCGGTGGCTAGCTAGGTGCTTGCAGCCTGCAGGCTCGGGTTGCATGCAGCCACTCATCGCCGGTCTCCGGTCTCCAGAGTGTGTGCCATGTCGGATTGTTTATCTAGTGTAGTACGTAAGTACGTATAATACTCCCAGAAACGTGGTGATTTGCTTGGCGCCGGAAGGGGGACTGAACTGGGCGTGGCGCCAAGTTGGGATCGAAGGGACAAACGGAGAGAAGTCGGGTTGATGTCTCATCCAGTGGCGCGGTAGGTGCAGAGGCTGTGAAGGATGATGAGCTGATTCTGTCAAGCGGAGAGAACGATGGTAGGTCAAACTTGTCGTCGACTGCCGCCAAGGCTGCGTGGTACACAATCGTGTACTAGTATTTTCGTGTCCATTCAGTTTGTAGGTGAGCTTCTGAACTGTTCCTTCCTTGATTTGGAGGATGCGATCGGAAAGAAAAAAAAAACAAATATCAGTCAATCAATGTGTGCTGAAGAGTGCAACAGTGTATTTGACCCCCTCGAGGACCACGAACGGTCTGTATGCACCTTGCTGACCGATGATCCCAGCTCTAAGGTCATATGCGTTTGACTTCACCTAGCGGCTAGCATTTGTTGAGCACCTACACACTTAAAAGTCTCCAAACACAGTCAGGCTGCTCTTTCTTCCTTCCTTCATTCAGACGTTCCTTCTTGCCTTTTCCCTCCACTTTTGTTGACAGGATATTCTCCACAAGGGAAGCTCAGTCCTGCAATCAAGTTCCTACTCTTCTCTTAGAGCATCTTGAGCCGGACATAGCCCATTTGTTCGCGTCGTAGTCATCCCTCTTATATCCAATCCCTCAAATCCATACAATCTCATGCAACGTAGATCAACACAACATAGATAAATTCAACACATAGCATACGATTGGACATAGCAAGTTCATCATTACAACTTGACATAGCAAGTTGACAAAATATGGACACTTCGACTACCATAGCATTGCTAGATCTACACTAGATTGATATACTTCACCACTTCCTTGCCGGGCCCTTCCCCTTAGCGTCGGCGTTAGTAGGCATTGAAGTCCTCGTCATACGAGTCAGCATCCGGAGGGCCACCGTAGTCGCTAGAGGTGCTGGAGGACTCGAACGAGAAGGGTGGTCCGGCCAGACATCGAGTGGGGTGGGGCCTGCTCCTTGTCAAGGCAGCTAACTTTAGCCGCAGCGGCCACCTTCTCCTTGGCGAGGCACTTGGACTCATCAAGCCACAATGCATTGGCATTTTTGCGGCGACGGATGAGTACATTTTGCTTCACTTTTTAGCCCTTATTTTTGCGTCGTAGTCATAGGATTTTCAGAATTTTATCGCATTCGCGCTACCTACTTTGTTGTTTTTGTCAGAATCGCAAAGAAGCAGGAGATTTAAGCATTGATTGGAAATCACCTATTTCTGGGTGAACGCCATGCTAATTGATGTAATAATAACCTAACATATAGAGAGAAAATCAAAGTGGGAAGAAAACCAGCAATGCAAGCCTTACCAGGAGAGAAGGCGGTGTGCAGTACGGCCAGCTCCCCATGGTCAACGATTTCATCCACATGTGATCGGATCTCGCATTCGGCGAACAGAGAGGCCACAACCATGAAACAGGAGTAGAAAATCACCTCCAAGAGGGATCTAGAGGGGAAATCAGCGGAAGGGCATCGCCACACCATCACCTCGACAAAAGGAGACTACGACATCAACTATCATCATCATCATCATCCACATCCTTGCCATTGACCCCTCCATTCATTTCTTTGTAATACCGAACCCTAGTGTGGATTCATGCGCATGTTGTATTAATCATCCATCTGTAATTGCCATGAACACCATGATGATGTTTATTATCTCTATTTCTGAGTAGAACCCTAGTTCCCACGGATATGGAGAACCCCTAGTATGTGTACGAACTGAACACCGATAAGAGGCAATGATTTCTTATATGTTTGAGTTAATTATTATTCATTATGTTGTGTGAAGTCGATCACACAACATTTGCCTTAGTGGAAATGAAGGATGTTACTATTAGTGGGAAGCGGGGATGTGGAGGTAGTGTTGTGACAGATGTTATCTCCCTCCTTTGCCGAGCTATGATAAGGGAAATAACAGAGACCCCAAAGCCTTAATCTGCATCCATTGGAAGACCCTTAATCATCATTGCTTGCACTGGCAGGAGGGGATGGCGGTGGCATGCGTGACATAGAGTTGCGGCAGTATGCATGTATATTTATGTCGCTCTGCCAACACATTAAACATATAACATGGATTGGTCAATCGAGAATTGTGCTTGTGCGTAATAAAATAGCAAGCATACCAGTGGTGAATCTGGACTCCTTAAGAAACTCTTAGCCCTATTGTAGTTTCCATCACTTTTCATTACTCTTTTGTTCTTTACTACTTTTCTAGCAACACACTTTAGTTCTCTTTTAAACACTCTTGCGGTGTTTCTTCCTTCACAAAGTTTTTGCTTTGGATCGCAAATAACTTGCGGGCACTTAATGATAAACCTCTATAAGAGGCAAAGGCCATTTCTTAAGCTTTTTGTGGGATCAATACTCTTACTTCGAAAAGGCTACAACTGTATCTTGTATACTTAAGACATCAAGCTTTTACTAACGTTGTTGTCGGGGAGCTATGTGCCTTTGGTCTTAATTTGCTTTGAGTTTTGCACTAGTAGAAAAAGGCCCATTTATCCCGGTTTATAAGGTCCATTTGTCCCGGTTCAGGAACCGGGACTAAAGGATCGGGACTAAAGCCCAGTACCTTTAGTCCCGGTTCTTATACGAACCGGGACAGATGTGGCTCCACGTGGCCACTGCGGCTTGCCCAGGCAGGGGGGCCTTTTGTCTCGGTTGGTAGCACCAACCGGGACCAATAAGCACCCACGCGTCAACAGTTCAGGGGCTAGGGTTTTTGTTTTTTTTCTGAAACAGTGGGGGGTTTGGGGGTTTTGGGGGGTTTTGTAGGGTTAATTTAGGGGTTTCATATATTGTGTTAGCTAGCTAATAGAGAGAAGTGTCCTCTCTTATCTCCGTGCTTGGTCGACGCTACGTACTATACGTATAGAGAGGACTCGACACGCTAGCTAGTAAGTAAAAAAGGAAACCATTAAGTACAGAAGATCGTCATGAACATATACAGAGAGAAGTGATCGACCTCTCCTTCTCCAAGAGATTGGTAGAATAACAAGTTTTCGTATATCTATCCGACGCTACTGGCTACATATATATATATATATATATATATATATATATATATATATATATATATATATATATATATATATATATATATATATATATATATATATATACAATGTGTAAGATCTCTTACAATACCCTAACATCTGAACTCAAGTTCCACATGATATTCTCCGGCTTTATTGATGACGTGGTTAAGAAAGAATCCCGCCAATTCCTCTTGAATTGCTCGCATGCGATCTTGTGGTAGGAGTTCATTCTGCATCTGTGACATCTAATTTGAAGAAGGGGGTCAATACATATATATGAATGAAACTCAACAAAAATGATGGTAATAAAATAAAATTATGAATATTTTTTCTTACGCACTTCATATTGTCTTTTAGAGTAGCCCCGCCTATTCTTGGTCGTCGCGTTGTAGATGAACTCGCAGACGTAGTATCCACAGTAATTATTCCCGGCTTCTTGCCACAAGCACTTTACGAGAAATAAAGGTCAATCAAACTGATAATGAAGCATTATAAATGGCATTGATGAAAGTAGCTAGAATCAACGGGAGATGCGCGGAACTAGCTAGCTAGCTAGTAGTACTTACTTTTGGGTATTTCCATCGCAGATCCCGCGGCAGTCCCAGAACTTGTGTGGTGAATACTTTCCAAACCCTGCGAGACAAAGAAAACAATTACTTGATATCAGGAAATGAACAAAGTTGCCGATATGGTGCGATAATGATCGATTGAACTTACTTGTCGAGCATTTTAGACATGTCCGCATAGTCCTCGGGATCTTTTCGTCTCGAGTCTAAGACGGTTACTAGTCCCTGCTCAAGCTTAATCTCTAGGAGAATATAGTGGAACCTGCACACACATGCATAACTCATCAATTACATTACTATAACCTCAAGTAATAATTAAGGGAAACCGAATATGCACAAGACAGTAACACTCACTTGAAGTTGTAAGGAAAGAGTATTGTATCTTTGTTTTGATTTATTACCAACAATTGTAGCAAGTTGGCCTCGGTTTCTTTGGCATGAAATGTAACCGTAAATTCATCTATGAGATTTGTGTTAATGAACCCAATATCATAGATTTCAGCTTTTCTGCATTCGACGATCTTCAATCTGCATAATATAGTGAGGATAATTATATATACATGCAATGAAAGAGCTGAGCTATATATAGAGACTTAATGACAGAAGTAGTATTCATAGACAGTAGAAAGTGACCGTTAATTTATCGAGGGCCTTTTGATTGAAAAACTGGAAGAACTCCTCAAATGGAACAGACAACAGTTCAATTCCAACGAGGTCGTGCTCCTCTTTAACTCTCAGCGTCAAAGTATCCTTCCCAGACTCTCTGCAGGTTTCCATGTACCAATCATGGAATCTTCGCATCATCGTTGTTAGAGTAGTTCCATCTTTGACGAGAGGCTTCCCGTACTGGTATCTGAATTCGTCCACCTCCATTATATCAAAATGTGCATCGCCGTCATGCATGTAATCTGCAGGATTGGTGCCGGGCAAGATCCCTGGATGATTAGCGACGATATCGCTAGACACCTTGAGCGGGGGGCATGATTTGTTCGCTTGTTCGCCGAGCTGGGGATTTTTTTTCCCACTTCTTCGTTCTGCTAACCTTCGATCACTGCAAGTAGTTCCCAACCGCTCCGCTTCGATATATGACCTTTCAATAATGCGCTCATAGTTGGTTTGCGGCGGAGACGGTGGTGGTTTCTTCAGGGCATTGATAGTGCGCTTTGCTTTCACCAGAACTATCTTCTCCTCCGGAGGCGGATTTTTCTTTGCTTTCACCGTTTCAAAGAAGTCCCTCACTTTGGCTTTACAGATCTTCATGTTTTCCTCGTCGGTCCTCTCGTATGGTAACTTCTCTATAGGCTTGAGAGATGGACCGAATCTGTATTGCCTCCTGCCTCTTGCTGTACTGCTAGACGCCGGAGCAGGCCGAGCGGCTGCGGCTGTCTTCTTTCCTTGCTTACGAGGCGAAGAAGGAGGCGGGGTGCTACGACGCGCCGGAGTAGCCGGAGCGGGGGCGGCTCTCTTCCGCCCTTGCTGACGAGGCGGGGGAGGAGGCGGGCTGCTCGGACGCGCCGGCGCAGGGGGAGAAGGAGGCAGAGTGCCGCCACGCGCCTGAGCAGCCAGAGAAGGAGGCAGAGTGCCCTGATCACTTGGCGGAGGAGGAGGCAGAGGAGGAGGCGGAGTGCCCTGACTCGCTGGAGGAGGAGGAGGCGGAGGCGTCCAGTTAGGAAGGTTGATGAGCTCCTTCCGCCATAGGCATGGAGTCTTCAGAGCAGAACCATCCGAGTCTCCCCTTCACCGGTAGGGTGGTCAAGCTCGAGCTCCTCAAATCCCTCCGTTATTTCATCCACCATCACCCTAGCATATCCTTCTGGAATCGGACGGCAGTGAAAAGTTGCGCCGGGTTCAGGAGGTGCAACAGAGCCGACAGCCGCCTTGACTTTGAATTGCTGCCATTCCGTCATAAGGTGGCAATGTTGAGACTCCGTGATAGCATCCACGGGGTAGCTAGCAGGAGCCGTGAAGACAGGCTCCTGAAGTAGCTTGGTGGAAGCCACGCTGCTTCTCCACTGAAATGGCGGGTAGCTTCGGCAGGTCGCTTGCTGCGAACTGCTTCTCGTTCCTCTAGCGCTTGTACCCTTGTGTGCAACGCCTGCAGTTGGGTCTACTCCACTTTCTTCTTCCTCTCCCAGCGTTTGTAACCGCCTGCGTCGGGAAACCCAGCCTTCCACGAAATGGAGCCTGGCATGCCTCGTGTCCGTCCAGGGTGCTCAGGATTCCCGAGGGCCATTGTGAGCTCGTCGCTCTCTCTGTTGGGAACAAACGTCCCTTTCCGCGCTGCGGCGATATACTCCTGAAGCTTCGTGATGGGTATTTGTAGTTGCTCGTTCGTCCAAACGCACCTCCCTATTTCAGGGTCCAAGGTTACCCCAACCCCGAAGAACCAAGTCCTTGAACGGTCTAGCCAGTTGAATGTCTCTGGTTCGGCCCCTTTAGCAAGCAAGTCATTCTCAGCCTTGTCCCACAACGGCCGGGCTTTGAGGTAGCCACCTGACCCCGTGCGATGGTGATGCTCCTTCTTCGCAACATTTTTGTTGTTTGTCGCTGACATCTTCTTACTCTTGTCCGATGTCTTGTGGGCCACAAATGCGTCCCAGTGATCTCTGATCTTCTCAAACTGGCTGGTGAATTCTGGAGTCTTGTCTTTGTCGACAAACTTTGTTTTCAGCTCATTCTTCCACCTCCTGAATAGATCCGCCATCTTCTTAAGAGCATGAGCCTTGACCAATGGCTCTATAATTGGCTTCTCCGGATCCTCCTCTGGCGGTAGGGTGAAATTTGCCTTCAGCTCGGTCCAAAGATCATCTTTCTGCCTATCGTTGACATAAGACACCTGAGAGTCTTCGTTCTTAGGCTTATACCATTGGTGGATGCTGACCGAGATGATGTCCCTAACAAGAACCCCGCACTGAGCAGAAAATGCTTCCTTGGTCCGGATGGGTTCAATCAGTTGGCCATCGCGCGCGATTGCTGTGATCGTGAACCTTTCATCCTGGCGCAACCTTTTCTTCGGGCCTCGTCTCGTTACCGAAGTTTGGCTCGATCCGGAGGGCTAGAAAATAAGAAAGAAGAGAGTTAATATGTGTACATACCAAAACAATTAATGCATCAATTAGCTATAGTCAGCACATGCTTAATTAATATATATACCTGGCCGGACTCCATTCGGTCACCGGAGCCGTCGTCACGGTGTCCTTCTTCCACCGGCATTCGGTCACCGGAGCCATCATAATCATGTCCCTCCTCCTCCATTGTTCGATCACCATAGCCCGCTTCTTCACCCTGTCCTTCCAGACCATTGTTGTCGTTGAGATACGACAAGACATCAGCTCCGGCTGCGATTATGTCCCCCAACACATGTTCTGCTTCCTTGTCTCGTCCGTGCTCCATAGTTTCTGCAAATATTACAACATGGCAATTATTATACAAACATGATAGCAGGTGGATATATTAGTGGCAAACGTAGAAATAGCTAGCTAATCACAGCAAGGAATCGTATTAGTGGCCTCGACGCTTCTCTAGGGTTTGGGGTGGCCCTCGACCCTCGACCGCTCGGCGATCCACGACCCTCTACCCTAGTTCCCGACCCTCGACCCCCTCATGTCACGTTTGTCTAGTGTCAAAGGATTCAACAAAACCATGTCTTCATCATTAGGCGAAAGTAATAGGCGCATGATGGTACGAACACTACTAGAAAACAGGTTATTAATGGCGCACATTAGGTGCGCCATTACTAGCACGCCATTAGTAAGTTTTAGTAATGGCGCACATTTGGTGCGCCATTACTATCCCAGACAGGAATGGCGCATCTAATAGTGCGCCATTACTAACCCTTAGGTGCCCTACTAGTAATAAAGCCAAGTGCGCCACTAGTAACCTTAGAGGTGCGCCACTAGCTAAAAAGCTAGGTGCGCCACCAATAAAGGCTGAAATGCGCCACTAATAGTATATTTGGAAAACAAAAAAAATACAAATTTACAAAAAACAACCTATAAGGAAAAATAATTTAAAAACAAAAAATGAAATAGAACCATCATTTTTATTATAGCAAGAATATTACCATGTCTTTATAAGTATCCAATAAAAAGAAAATTGCACAGAAATAAAACAAAATCCTATAACTAATCTTCTACTCCCTCCGTCCAAGAATACCTCTCGCAAGGGGAGGAAATTTTGAACTGAAGTGCATTTTACATTACAACCCGTCATATTTCAAATCAAAATCAATCGAGTCCACGTCCGATCGGCAACAGCGCCTCGTCCTGGCATCGAGGAGAGCCAGAACTCATCTCTTCGGTAGCTCGTCACCACCCTCCCGGCAGCCTCCGACATCACGTACCCACCCTCCCGGCGTCGATCAACTGCTTTGAGGTAGCAGATTCCTCCTCTGTGTCTGCTCCTGCAATTAACACTTTGAATGCAATTAACAATTTGAATGTTAACATGGGGCAAAGACAAGATGGATCAGTATATAACAATGGAGTACATGCACAATTAGATGTTCAAGCTGTTTAATGTCACTCCCATCATCACAATTTCATCTCAGGAAATGGAGTAGAATAGATTTAATTGGATGTTTGAATGATATGGTTACTTACAAATGTCAGGGCTATTACGGTCAGTTAAGTTATTGCACCAGATTAAAGAGGAGCCAAAGAATTTACAAGTGGTCTAGTGCATATGCAAGTGCAAGTTACTCAGTTAAAATTCAGTACTCCATTGCCCAAAATAATTCAGTTAAAATTTTGTTAAAAGATCACTGAATTAACCAAGTACTCCAGGTCAGGTCCAGTTACTCAATGCATAATTTCTAAACCTATCATCAATGGAAGGTCACCAATTTTAATTGAGCAGTAGCTAATTGAGCAAACACACTGAGCTTATGCATAACACATTAGCTGCGGAAAGTACTCACCTTGCGGTGATTATTTCACAGGGATAAACCTCCAAATATAACCACTATACCACACTATATAAATTGTGAATCAAGGAACTGCTGCAATTGACATGAGAAGATCAACAATATATGCTCACCTCCAGGAACAAAGTCAGCTCCATATATATGCTAGCTCCAGGGTAAATATGCCACAATATCACACCTTGTGAAAAGAGCATCTTATTAAACAGTCGGTCACAAACATTCTAATTTCTTAACATAATTACAGTAAGTTACTTACTTGTGGTATACACAGGGGATAATTATCATATTAATTACCTTGTTTGAGGTAAATTAATTGCTAAAGTTAACATAAAAATGTAAATTAGATGAACTGTAAACTGTTCAAGGAAACAGAAAGTGCAAACCGCATAACAAACAAAAATAGCAAGATTAGCCTCTTGTTTACCATTAAGTTTGGACTTCGGACAAAACGTGTTTTGATTGATCATACAGTAGATTTACGGGGCATCTCGCTGAAGGACGGGTCCTTGGCGATCTGCTCCGCCATCTCCTTGATGCTCGGGTCCTGCACCCACGCCACAACAAAATCCACGATTCAAGTTAATTGTCACAGAAATTCCCGTGAAATCGAAACAAATTCACAGGAAATTCGAGCTTGTGTAAATAAATCTTCCCAAGAACTCAACCTTGACAATGGAGAGAACAGAGCCGAGTATTTCTAGTTTTGCAGAAACTGTAAAATGCTTCAGTAGAGCTTGGATCCGCGCCGATACGGGGCGGGGGAGGCCACCGTGGCTGGTGGCGGAGGGGGTGGCACCTGTGAAGCTCGTGGGGCGGATCTGGCCGGTTCCCGGCGAGTGGAGACGGCGGCGGCTCCACCACTGCCAGATCCAGCGCCGCCGCTGCCTTCCGATCCGTCGCCGCCGAGCTCGGGCTCCTTGGCTGCGACTGCCGCGAGGAGGCGCGAAGGGGACCGAAGAGAGAGGAGGGCAAGGGCCGCCGCGTAGGAAGAGGAGGGAGCACTTGCCTACAAAACCACAATGGCGCATGGATCGGGGCTGGGGCGAGGCCGAGAGACGTGTGTGTGTGCGTGGGGTGAGGGAGAAGAGGATAGGGTTCCGTGCGAGAGAGAGAGGAGAGAGATGGTGGACGGTCGGGCTGCGGCACTTACCTACAAAACCACAATGGCGCACCTCCTAAGCAATGCGCGATTAGTATCAAAAATAGCAATGGCGCATCAGGGAAAAGTGCGCCATTACTAGTTACAACTAGTAATGGCGCACTGTGTCTGGATGCGCCATTAGTATGTTTGGACAGGCGCACTAGTTAAAAAAAACATACTAATGGCGCACTGTTCCACAGTGCGCCATTACTAGTTTAAACTAGTAATGGCGCACGGTGGAAAAGTGCGCCATTAGTAGTTTTGCAAAAAAGGGAATAAAAAATATAATAGAAAAAACAACATTAGTGCCGCACTTTCCGGCAGGTGCGCCATTACTAGTTAACTAGTAATGGCACACTGTGTCTGGATGCGCCATTAGTATGTTTGGACAGGCGCACTAGTTAAAAAAAATTGTTTTGATACTAATGGCGCACCCTGGGCCAGGTGCGCCATTAGTAGTTTCAACTCTAATGGCGTATCAGAAGGTGGTGCGCCATTAGTATATACTAATGGCGCACCGCTTGTCTAGTGCGCCATTAGTGTCAATCCCATCTATAGCCCTTTTTCTAGTAGTGGAAGCTCTTCAAAGTTGTTCTGGAACGGAGTCCCAGATATGATAATTCCCTTTTTGGTACAAAGTTCAGCAGGAGCCTTCCGAATATCGCTATTTGGAAGGCCTTTGCTGAAATTCGTACCAAAAGGCAGATTATCCTATCCGGGACTCCGTTCCAGAACAACTTTGCAGAACTTCGTACCAACATGCCCCGGTTACTTCTGGCTAATGATGAAGGCATGGATTTCTTCAATACTTTGACACTATGCAACCTCTCGACCCCTCAGCGATCCTCGACCCTCGGCCCCTCGACGACCCTCGACCCTCAAACCCTCGGCCCCTCGACGACCCTCGAACCCTCGACCCTCGAACCCTTGGCGACCCTCGACCCTCGAACCCTCGGCGACCGTCGACCCTCTACCCTAGCTAGTTCCCGACCCTCGCCCCCTCGAACCCTCGGCGACCCCCGCCCCCACCCCTCATGTCAAAGTTATTGGGGAGGGGGTATTGACCCCCCCCCTCATGTTGAAGTTATCGGGGAGGGGGTATATCGACAATGACATACCTGATAAAAAATAAGAAGAGGAAGAAGAAAAAAAGAGGAGAAGAAGAAAGGAATAGAGGAGAAGAAGAAAAAATAGAAAATATTCCTTCTTTATTCTATTTTTTCTTCTTCTCCTCTTCTTTTACTTCTTTTTTCCTCTTCTTATTTATTTCTCCTCTTCTCCTCTCCTCTTCTTCTCCTTCTTCTTCTCCTTCTTCCTCTTCTTATTTTCCTTTTTCCTCTCCTTCTTTTTCTTCTAAATATGAACATATACATAAATTGACAAAAAATATGCACAAAAACATATACATAAATTTTCCTATACATACACAATTGTTTGACAAATATGCACATATATATGAACATATACATAAATTGACAAAAAAATACATTTATGAAAAAAATGCTATGAACATGTACACACATATATACACATACACACACATATACAAAAAAATACATTTATGAAAAAATGCTATAAAATAAAAATGCAGGGCAGGGGCGGCGGGGGGGGGCACGCGGCGCCAACGCAGGGTAGGGGCGGCGGCACGGCGGCAGCGAAGGGCAGGGGCGGCGGCGTGGCGGCAACGCGCGGCGGCGACGGCGACGGCGGCCAGTACAGGGAGGAGGAGGGGATCGGGGCGGCGCTCACAGCAAGGTGGCGTCGGCGACGAGGAGAGGGCTCGGGGGCGGCGGACGGCGAAGGTGCGCTCGGGCCGAGGGCAGGGGCGCGCGGGCTCGGGGACGACGTCAGCGAGGCACGGGCGACGGCGACGGCGCGATCAGGGGCGACGGCAGGGGCGGCAGACGGCGTCGGGGCAGCCTGGCGGCGTCGAGGAGGTCGGCGTCGTCGGGGGCAACTGGCGATGAAAACCAAAATTTTCACAAGTGTTTCTTATATAGCAAACCCTTTGGTCCCGGTTGGTGGCACCAACCGGGACCAATGCCCACCTTTGGTCCCAGTTCGTGCCACCAACCAGGACCGAAGGTCTCTTTTCAGCAGCTCAAAGGGCGGGAAACAAAGACCTTTGGTCCCGGTTGGTGGCACGAACCGGGACCAAAGGGGGCAGTCGTACCGGTTCGTCCCACCAACCGGGACCAAAGGTGGGCATTGGTCCCGGTTGGTGCCACCAACCGGGACAAAAGGGTGGCACAGCGGTGGTGTGGTGGGAGTTTAGTCCCACCTCGCTAGCTGAGAGAGCTCAGCACCTGTTTATAAGCTGCGTTGCGGCTCAGGTGCTGAGCTCCTCTCTAATATGCAGGCAGTACTTGCCTACCCTTGTCACTGCCATGTTAGGCCTATTGGGCCTGCGGGCCTGCATCCTGGCCCATGTACAGATGGGTTTCTAGTCGTATGCAGGCCGTGTGGCCCAGTAGGCGGCATTTTTTATTTTTTTCAGTATTTTTGTTTTGTTTTTTGAATTATTTATTTTCTTTTGTTTTTTGCTTTATTTTTTTAATTCTTTTTGCTTTTAGGTCAGAATAATTATAAACTTTCTGTTAGTGCCATTAGTTTCCAAATTTGAATAGTTTAAATTTGAATTCTTTGAAATTCGTGCGAATCACTAGTTTGTGAATAACTTCACTATAAAAATATATTTTGAGTGATTCTTTTTCCTGCTATTTAATATTACTGCGTTTTATCATTATATTCAAAAACAGATTTTGTTATTTTAGTTTCTATCAAAAAAATTCTTTATGAAAATTCTATTTGCTATTAAAGTTTCTAACAAAAAAATTCTTTATGATAATTCTTTTTGCTTTTCATGTTTTGAACAGAAAATACTTTGATAATTTTAGTTGCGTCAATTTTATATAATTCTAGTTTAAAAATACTAGAGGTTTATAAAAGCTTTTTAGTTGATTCCTTTTGCTATTAGAGTTTTATAAAAGTTTTTTAGTTGATTTTCTTTTTGCTATGAAGAATATTATAGTTTTGTTTTAGTTGATCATAACAGAATATTTTAATTGATTATTTTTAGTTCATTCTTTTAGCTATTAGTTCATTTTTTTGCTATTAGTTCATTCTTTGAGCTAAATGACCCTGAAATTGAAAAGCACTACAAATGAACTCTGAAAAGGTTGAAAGTTGGCCTCGTATCATCATTTCACCCACATAGCATGTGCTAAAAAGTTGAGAGGGTTACAGGAAAAAATGGATGCACTTCATGTACAAAATGGGCAATCTCTTTCGAAGTATCACAGTTTCGGACGAAACTCGTCTGTTACAAAGGGATTTGATTTTTTGAACTTATTTGAACTCTAGACTTTTTGTGTGTTCCAAATGCACCATTCAAAGCCACATCATCAATTTTCAACCCTTTCTGACTTTATTTGTTATTTTCCATGCATTTACTGATTTTTTTGAGCTAAATGACCCTGAAATTAAAAAGCACTACAAATGAACTCTGAAAAGGTTGAAAGTTGGCATGGTATCATCATTTCACCCACATAGCATGTGCTAAAAAGTTGAGAGGGTTACGGGAAAAACTGGATGCACTTCGTGTACAAAATGGACAATCCCTTTCAAAGTATCAGGGTTTCGGACGAAAACCTCATCTGTTACAAAGGGATTTCATTTTTTTGAACTTATTTGAACTCCAGACTTTTTGTGTGTTCAAAATGCACCGTTCAAAGCCACATCATCAATTTTCAACCCTTTCTGACTTCATTTGTTATTTTTCATGCATTTACTTTTTTTAGCTAAATGACCCTGAAATTGAAAAGCACTACAAATGAACTCTGAAAAGGTTGAAAGTTGGCATGGTATCATCATTTCACCCAAATAGCATGTGCTAAAAAGTTGAGAGGGTTACGGCAAAAACTGGATGCAATTCCTGTACAAAACGGACAATCTCTTTCGAAGCATCAGGGTTTCATACGGAAACTCGTCTGTTACATGGATATTCTAGATCAAAGGCATCATCATAATAGTCGTGGAGAGAAAGTATTCACTTTTTCTTCGCTTCTGTCCTTTGCTTATTGCGCCGTAACCATGGATAATCTTCATCGTTTAACAGGGTGCTTGGGTCAGCCTTGACTTTGAAGGGAAGAATTTAATGAAACTTTTCATAATCTTCGGACATGTCTGTCTTGCCCTCCAGTCCCGCGGTGTCTCTTTTTCCTCAAGAAGTATGTGGCGCTTTGGCTCATCGTATGATGTGTTTGCTTCCTTATCTTTTCTTTTTCTCGGTTTGGTAGACATGTCCTTCACATAGGAAACCTGCGCCACATCATTGGCTAGGACGAACGGTTCATCTGTGTACCCAAGATTGTTCAGATCCACTGTTGTCATTCCGTACTGTGGGTCTACCTGTACCCTGCCTCCTGACAGATTGACCCATTTGCACTTAAACAAAGGGACCTTAAAATCATGTTTGTAGTCAAGTTCCCATATGTCCACTATGTAACCATAATATGTAACCATAATATGTGTCCTTTCCCCTCTTGGTTACTGCATCAAAGCAGACACCGCTGTGTTTGGTTGGTGCTCTTTTGATCTTGGGCGATCGTGTAAAATGTATTCCCATTTATCTCGTATCCTTTGTAAGTCAATACAGTCGAAGATGGTCCCCTGGACAACGAGTACAGATCATCACAAACAGTGTTGTCACCTCTGAGACGTGTTTCCAACCAACTGCCGAAAGTCCTGATGTGTTCACATGTAATCCAGTCGTCACACTGCTCCGGGTGTTTGGAGCGCAGACTGTTCTTGTGTTCATCGACATACGGGGTCACCAAGGTAGAGTTCTGTAGAACTGTGTAGTGTGCTTGAGACCAAGAATGCCCGTCCCAGCATATTATTGAGTCCCCTCCAAGCGTGCCTTTTCCAGTCGGTCTCCCCTCATACCGCGATTTAGGGAGACCAATCTTATTAAGGCTAGGAATGAAGTCAACACAAAATCCAATGACATCCTCTGTTTGATGGCCCATGGAGAAGCTTCCTTCTGGCCTAGCGCGGTTACGGACCTCTCAAAGGGGAACATATTCTATTGAAATACAGGGCCCAGAATGGCAATCTCCTCAACTAGATGAACTAGGACGTGCGTCATGATATTGAAGAAGGATGGTGGGAACACTAGCTCGAAACTGACAAGACATTGCGCCACATCACTCCTTAGCCTTGGTATAATTTCTGGATCGATCACCTTCTGAGAGATTGCATTGAGGAATGCACATAGCTTCACAATGGCTAATCGGATGTTTTCCGGTAGAAGCCCCCTCAATGCAACCGGAAGCAGTTGCGTCATAATCATGTGGCAGTCATGAGACTTTAGGTTCTAGAACTTTTTCTCTGGCATATTTATTATTCCCTTTATATTCGACGAGAAGCCAGACGGGACCTTCATACTGAGCAGGCATTCAAAGAAGATTTCCTTCACTTCTTTGGTAAGAGCGTAGCTGGCAGGACCTTCATACTGCTTTGGAGGCATGCCATCTTTTTCATGCAAACGTTGCAGGTCCTCCCGTGCCTCCGGTGTATCTTTTGTCTTCCCATAGACGCCCAAGAAGCCTAGCAGGTTCACGGAAAGGTTCTTCGTCACGTGCATCACGTCGATTGAAGAGCGGACCTCTAGGTATTTCCAGTAGGGTAGGTCCTAAAATATAGATTTCTTCTTCCACATGGGTGCGCGTCCCTCAGCGTCATTCGGAACAGATAGTCCGCCGGGACCCTACCAAAGATTACGTGTAAATCATTGACCATAGCAAGTACGTGATCACCGGTACGCATGGCGGGCTTCTTCCGGTGATCTGCTTCGCCTTTGAAATGCTTGCCTTTCTTTCGACATTGATGGTTGGTCGGAAGAAATCGACGATGGCCCAGTTACACATTCTTCCTGCATTTGTCCAGGTATATACTTTCGGTGTTAGCTAAACAGTGCGTGCATGCGTGGTATCCCTTGTTTGTCTGTCCTGAAAGGTTACTGAGAGCGGGCCAATCGTTGATGGTTACAAACAGCAACGCGTGCAGGTTAAATTCCTCCTGTTTGTGCCCATCCCACACACGTACACCGTTTCCATTCCACAGCTATAAAAGTTCTTCAACTAATGGCCTTAGGTACACATCAATGTCGTTGCCGGGTTGCTTAGGGCCTTGGATGAGAACTGGCATCATAATGAACTTCCGCTTCATGCACATCCAAGGAGGAAGGTTATAAATACATAGAGTCACGGGCTAGCTGTTGTGATTGCTGCTCTGCTCCCCGAAAGGATTAATGCCATCCGCGCTTAAACCAAACCATATGTTCCTTGGGTCACCTGCAAACTCAGCCCGGTACTTTCTCTCGATTTTTCTCCACTACGACCCGTCAGCGGGTGCTCTCAACTTCCTGTCTTTCTTACGGTCCTCACTGTGCCATCGCGTCAACTTGGCATGCTCTTTATTTCTGAACAGTCGTTTCAACCGTGGTATTATAGGAGCATACCACATCACCTTCGCAGGAACCCTCTTCCTGGGGGGGCTCGCCGTCAACATCACCAGGGTCATCTCGTCTGATCTTATACTGCAATGCACCGCATACCGGGCATGCGCTCAAATCCTCGTACGCACCACGGTAGAGGATGCAGTCATTAGGGCATGCATGTATCTTCTGCACCTCCAATCCTAGAGGGCATACGACATTCTTTGTTGCGTACGTACTGTCGGGCAATTCTTTACCCTTTGGAAGCTTCTTCATCAATATTTTCAGTAGCTTCTCAAATCCTTTGTCAGGCACAGCATTCTCTGCCTTCCACTGCAGCAATTCCAGTACAGTACCGAGCTTTGTGTTGCCATCTTCGCAATTGGGGTACAACCCTTTTTTGTGATCCTCTAACATGCGATCGAACTTCAGCTTCTCCTTTTGACTTTCGCACTGTCTCCTTGCATCAACAATGACCCGACGGAGATCATCATCGGGCACAATATCGTCTGGTTCCTCTTGATCTTCAGCATCTTCCCCCGTTGCAGCATCACCATATTCCGGGGGCACATAGTTGTCATCGTCCTCTTCTTCTTTGTTGTCTTCCATCATAACCTTATTTCTCCGTGCTTGGTCCAAACATTATAGTGTGGCATGAGACCCTTATAAAGCAGGTGTGTGTGAAGGGTTTTCGAGTCAGAGTAAGACCTCGTATTCCCACAGCTAGGGCATGGACAGCAAATAAAACCATTCTGCTTGTTTGCCTCAGGCACTTCGAGAAAATTATGCACGCCATTAACGTACTCGGAGGTGTGTCTGTCACCGTACATCCATTGTAGGTTCATCTGTGTGCATTATATATAATTAAGTGTGTCAAAAACCATTACAGAACATCATTGATAGATAAGTGATCAAATTAATAGAAGTTCATCATCACATTAAAACCAAAGTACATACATAGTTCTCATTGGACAACATATAGCTCTCCAGAGCATCTAATTAAACCATACATTGAAACTATGTAAAACATTTCAATGCAACAACAAATGCGATCATAATTGCAACCAAGGTAACAATTGATCCAACGGCATAATGATACCAAGCCTCGGTATGAATGGCATATTTTCTAATCTTTCTAATCTTCAAACGCATTGCATCCATCTTGATCTTGTGATCATCGACGACATCCGCAACATGCAACTCCAATATCATCTTCTCCTCCTCAATTTTTTTTATTTTTTCCTTTAAGTAATTGTTTTCTTCTTCAACTAAATTTAACCTCTCGACAATAGGGTCGGTTGGAATTTCCGGTTCACATACCTCCTAGATAAATAAAATCTATGTCACGTTGGTCGGCATAATTGTCATAAACAATAAATGAACCAAATAGTTATAAAAGATAATATATACCACATCCGAATCATAGACAGGACGAGGGCCGACGGGGGCGGATACCAAAACCATCGCACTATATAATAACAAGCAATAATAAAAGTAAGAAAATTAGATAAGTATCTATCTAAAGTAACAATTTTTTTCTTTCAGAAAGAAGATAAGAACAAGGGGTTCACCACGGTGGTGCCGGCGACGAGATCGGCGCGGGCGATCGACGGCGGTGAAGACGGGGACGGGACGTGACAGACCGCTAAACCTAGACAAATCTCGGACAAAATGGAGCTTGGAGGTCGAGCTTCGAGAGGAGAAAGCTTAACTTGTGTGGCTCGGGCATTTCATCGAACACCTCATGTGCATAGGAGGTGAGCTAGAGCACAACAAAGCTCTCTCCTCGCCGGCCAGAAAAAACAGAGCAGTGTGGACTGCTCTGCTGCGGCGATGGGGTATATATAGGCAACTCATTGGTCCCGGTTCGTGGCAGGAACCGGGACTAAAGGCCCCCTTCTGTCCCGGTTCCAGCCACGAACCGGGACCAATGGTTGTGGGCCATGAGCGAGGACCATTGGTCCCGGTTCGTGCTAGGAACCGGGACAAATGGGTCCAGACGAACCGGGACAGATGCCCCACGAGGCCCGGCCGGTCCCCTGGGCGCCCGAACGGGACGTATGCCCCCCATGGGTTCCGGTTCGTGACTAAACCGGGACTAATGGGCTGGCCAGGCCCCAACCAAAGCCCTGTTTTCTACTAGTGTTGGTTTGTTTTGTGTACTAAGTTTCTTAACAGTTTCTAAGAACCATGGACGAGTTCGAACATTTGTATCAAGGGCCGTATCCATTCTCCCCCTTAATTTGCGCCCACTATCATCTTTACCCCTAAAAAATTCAGTGCTCAACTTTGTCCCTCTTCCATCAAAAGCCCTTATTGAAATAACCTTTGGTGTCGTTTTTGTCCGGTCAAAGGGGCATCGAGACATCGCTTGTACATAGTTACCCCTCTGTGCATGTTTCACTTACATGTGGGACCTAACCTTGCAAAAAGAAAAGAAAAAAACTCTCTCACACACACACACCTCCCCCCTCTCTCTCTTACAGGTGGACCCACCCTAGAAAAAAGTCTCTCTTCTTTCTGCCGTTTCTCTCTTCCTCCAGAGCACGCACGAACCTGCCAGAGAGCAGGCCTTCTTATTCCCGCCTTTTATCATACCATGCCTAGTGCAATGTTTTTCTATGTAACAAACAGAGCAGGTTACCAATAGGAAGATGAACCACCTGTCTTGTCCATCCCATTAACAAACTGCTTGTTCTTCTTTCCTCTTCTTGGTGATATTGACTCCATCTTCGTATCTCCCATTCTATTAATTCAACTAAAGAAACACTGTCATTTCAGGTTAGCATGAATGGTTCGGATTACGTACTAAGCATAACACGTTATCCCTTAAGACGTCCACTGAATTTGTAATGCATCCAATTGTTTCAACGCCCTTATAAAAGGCACATATATTTACCAGTTTGCATCAGGTTGATTGTGATGAGGATCATTAAAAGTAGGTAAGAACAACAAAGTCAATAGTTCAGATAGCTATGTATGTTCAAATGGTTTCTTGTACCGATGCACCAACAAACTCAGAGAAGTTGCAAAGTTTTGACACCTCAAATTTACCATTACAGTTCTCGTGTTCATACTTCATAATCCTCTTTGTTTGAGAACAAAGAACACGTGCGACGAGAGATATGTAATGAATGAACGTGTTGAACGGTGAAATGCATGATTTAATTCCTGGTCTCTTTTAATGAGTAGGTTGAACGCTTGCATGTTTAGGAGAAACTTGGAATTCCGATCACAGGGTCGTTCCGGTTTCTTGGTTGTTAAGAGATCCCAAAGCTCGGCTATATTAAATTTCTAAGAGTAATAGAGCTACGCAATCAGATGTGAACTTAAAACCCAGGTTTGTTGACTGTTTCTTGGCTCTCCCTTCCCACACAATTAAGCTTCTGTTCTGCGCAGTCATCAATAACATTTGTAAGTAAATTTTCTATTGAGTTTGTAGCATGCTTGAAGCAATCAGAGCCAATCATAAAATCAATTTGCAGACAGATGTGAGTTTTACCTAGTCCTATTTGGTATACTGGTTGTGTTTCCGCGGACGGGTTGGTACAACTAATTCCTGTACGTTTATCTTACTAAAATCTAACCACACCCATATTATCTGACCTGTGATTGATTTTGACCCAAGGTTTGGAAAATTTGGTGGACAAGTTGGTGAACAGGAGTGCTAGCCATAAAGATGCATGGAAGAATATTAGGGACCATAGAAAAAATGGGTGCGCTCATACCGTTGTCGATTTATTTTGGATAAATTGACCTTGTCCTGGTATGTAGATTCAAAGGAGGATAAATTAACCTTATCTTGGTATCCGTGAGTATGACATAGTGTTCACCAATAACTTGAGCCGACATAAACCATGGACGATGCGCGTTCAATCAGTCACCTACTTATGCTTGAATTTCTTTCCCTGGAGTACTGCACATGCATATTTGTCAATTGAGTCTTGAAGGAAGAGATGGAACATGACACCTGGATATATGGAATCCTTAATATTCAGTTCCTCGAGCTTGCACAGCATAATCTTCAGATAAGAAACCAGGAAAAGAGCACAAAGCACATTTGCAGTCAAAGCTAGTTCTAAATTTCTCCGCATTGTTTGACGAATCGTCTCAATCTAAACCTGTCTCTTTCAAAAAGGGCAAAAAAGCGCATTCTGCATGAAAAGGAACACGTGCTACTAAAAGAAGCAGTATGTTGAACAGAATAAATCTTTGCTGTCAACATACGTTGCCTTGTTTTTCTTTCTAGTAAGCGATGTGTTGTGAACTGCAGTTGCTTTCACTCTTTTAGACTCCAGATATTGACGCCGTGAAGTGAAATTTGCTCTTAGTGCAGTTCAGACTAAGGGATCAAACTAGCTGCAAAATTCGAACTGAAACTTGGCCCGGTCAAAAACGGACAGGAGAGAAAACACACAATTTCAAAGACTTCATAGTTTAGAATAATAATAAGGAACGAACTGCAAATGAAAAGAACCAAAAATTTGAAATTGATATTTGGCAGGGGCCGCGCGAACGCGTACCCCCTCTAATCATGAGGTCCACTCTCTCTTAAAGGGGAGATGGTAGGCCAGCGCGCCCACAAAATGCAATGTAGGCCACTAGCCTGGGCTATGACTCTTCTTGATCAGCCATAGACCCCGTCCAGGTAAGTAAGTTTCAAGGTTGCCCAATGCCCTGCTAATATAGGATGCGCTGCCTCTGCTACCTCCCTCGACAGGCGATGTGGTACTAAACGAAACGGAAGTATTCCTCGCCTGGTGCTCGCTGCGGCTTTCCAGGACGAGGAGTTCGAACGGGCCACTGTGTATGGGCCTATTGGTACCAATTACCAACCGGGCCAAACTGGCATCGGAAAAAGAAAAGAGTTAACCGGGTCGATGTCGTCATCTATCCTGTGGCACGGTAGGTGCCAAGTCCCAAGAGGAGCAGAGGCTGAGAACTGAGATCGGATAGGAGATGTGTAGATTCTGTCAAAGTGTCAAACGAAGAACGATGACAGGTCAAACTTGTCGCCGAATACCGCCACGGCTGCGTGATCCTCTATAGTTTATCCCCCCTTTTCATTCATTCAGTTTCCAGGTGAGCTTCAAAACTGTTCCTTCCTTGATTAGTAGGAGGATGCAAATCGATAGGCTTTTCTGTGCTAACGAACAAATGTCAGTCAGTCAATCAATGTGTGCTCAAGACTGCGCCAGTGTATTTGAACGGGTTGTCCGTGCACGGTGTTCTGCTCTGAAGTGATACGCACTTGCCGTCAGGCTCCGCACCTGCAGCAGCTCAATGAAGTGTGCAATTTGTAGGCAGGGAAGTTTCAAAAAGAAAAATGTGCAATTTTTCTTTTTGAGTTTGTAGCTCGCTTGAAGCAGTCAAAGCTGAAGAGATAATTGATTTGCAGACGGGAATTAAACTAACCCTAAACAGAGAGTTTAACTAACCTAATTAGCTGGGGGTCCCACTAGTCAGCGCCTCAGTGGCTAGTTAACGGAGTCGTTGGCGACTAATTAAACAGGGACACGTCAGCCGGCCGGGCTTAGCTGCCGGCGACCATCCCGCGCGGCGGAGTACCATCGACGGCTGATGTGCTGGAGGCACTCGGGGAAAGCCCATATGTCACACCTGCTACTGCGTAGCGGTGGACTAGCAAGGAGAAGGAGAAGCTATGAGTGTGTTGGGCTGAGCCCACGGGCTCCGACTTGGGCCGTCTGTGGCCAAGTCTGATGGTGTGTGTGTCTGTACTTAAAAAAAGTAGACGTTCCCTCGCGCTAGGGTTTTCTTCCTCTCGGGGCGATCTCGGTCGCCGCCGTTGAGAACCTTTTTTTCCCTGTCTCCGCCGCGATCTCTTGCCCTCTCTCGGTTCGGGGGTGCTGCTGCGCTCATCAGCCTGAGGCGGGCTAGGAGAGGGGGAGGTCCTAGGGTTTCTGCAAGGCCCGAGTCGTTCTGATCGGGTTAGGTTTCGACAAATCATGGCATCGGATGGGGCTTCAGGATCTCGTCCGAGTGGAACGATGGAGACGGACGATGTTACAGCTCTGATGAAGGAGCTAGGTCTTCGGGAGGAGGATCTCGACGACGTGATTTTTGATGAGAAGGAGGCTCCGGTCGAGGCGGCGCGTTGGATTGCGTTGGCTAGGGTTCACTCGCCAAAGACATACAGCCAGTATTGGTTCTTCAAAAACATGAGAGCCGCTTGGGATCTTGCCCAAGAAGTTCAGTTTAAGCCCCTGGAGGATAATCTCTATACAGTGCAGTTCTCCTGCTTGGGGGATTGGGAAAGAGTAACGAGGGACGGTCATTGGCACTTCCGAGGAGATGCTGTCATCCTCAAGCCGTATGATGGATTGACAAAACCGTCCACAGTGCAGCTTGATACCATAGAAATCTGGGTGCAGATTCATGATGTACCTCCACTATATGCTCATCTGGTCCCTTCATTAGCAGCAAAGGTTGGCGAGGTCATCTACGCCGAACCCCAATCTCAAGACTTCGCTGGCAACTTCCATCGAGTTTGGGTCCGGATCAATGTTGATAAGCCTTTGAAGAGCGCAGTTTCTATGATAAGAGAGGGTAAGCGCCAAATATACAGGATCAAGTTTGAAAAACTTCCGGACTGGTGTGCGGTCTGCGGCATGTTGGGTCATCAATTCAAGGAGCATGGTAATGGTATACATCCTCCGTCAGCTTTGATCTTCAAGGATCTTAGGGCATCGTGGGTCATGAGGACAGGACAAGGCCCGGGAGGGGGACGTGGAAGAAGAGGAGGACGACGGGGTGGCCGAGGTGGCCGTGGAGCAAACCCCCGATCGGATCAGGATGATGGTAATGGTGGGAAAGACAATGAGAGCTCTGAATCTGATGCAGTTATGGACGATGCTGAAAACAACAGAAAGAGGGCACAATATGTGAAGCACTCGGCGAACAACGGAGCAAACAGATCTGGTCCGGGGGTGATGGTAGCGCTAACTTCTTCGGCGTCTATACCACATAGTCCGAGCAGCAAGCAAGACCAAAAGAGAGCCAAGAAAAACATAGACGCAGCGGATGAGGATTTGGAGAAAGGTGTCGGTCATGGCAATACCGTCACTTCTTTGGCGGGCTCCTTCGAGGAGCGCCGCCGAGCCCAATGAATGCGCTATGCTGGAACTGCCGTGGCGCGGGTAAACCTGCGGCAGTTCAAGAGCTTTGCGAATTCGCGAGGAAGTTTACCCCTACCCTACTTTGTATCGTTGAGACACAGATAGATGGTCAAAGGGTAGAATCTATGGCTAGCTCTATAGGCTATGATAATTCCTATGTTGTTGATAGTTAGGGAAGGAGTGGTGGAATTGGCTTATTTTGGAACAATGCAATAAAAGTTGAGATCCTCGGTTATTCGTGTTACCATCTTGATGTTTCAGTTACAGAACAGGGGGAGGATCCATGGCGGATGACGTGTGTCTATGGGGAGGCGCAGACCCATCTTAGACACCAAACGTGGACTGTACTTAAAAATATCAGTACTTTAAGTGGCCTTCCATGGTTATGCATAGGTGATTTCAATGAAGTGCTACGTCCAAGTGAGCATGAAGGTGTAGGAGAACGCAGTAATGCACAAATCCAGGCATTTAGAGACACGGTTGACGTTTGCATGTTGCTTGATTTGGGCTATAAGGGCTGTTTCTGGACCTTTGAGAAGAAAGTGACTGGTGGCTCTTTTACTAGATGCCGTCTTGACAGAGCGTTGGTAAATTCAGATTGGCTGGCGAGATTCCCGTTAGCCTCTATAACACACGAGGTTGCGGCGTCATCGGACCATGTGGCTTTGCTGTTGGATCTTGGCAGAGTTAAGCGCGAAAATGCAAAAAGGGAGTTTAGATACGAGACCATGTGGGAGACTCACGCAGGTCTGAGAGATATGTTGATTCAAAGCTGGGAAACCGAAGTTCCCTGCAACTCTATAGAAGATATACGAATCAAGATCGAGAACTTGGCTAAGGGACTGGACAGATGGAGTAAAGACACGTTCGGAAGCGTGCGGAAGGAGATCAAGTAGCTAAAGAAAATGCTAGAAGAGCTTCGATCCGATCCCTTACGGACGGGGCCGTCACATATTGAACTCAAAATAAACGAACGTCTCATTGAAATGTATCACCGTGAGGAGATAATGTGGCGCCAGAGGGCGAGGATAGATTGGCTCACGGCGGGTGACAAGAACACCAAATTCTTTCATCTCCGGGCGAGTTTGAGGAGGAAGAAAAATATGATAAAAGCGTTACATAATTCTGTGGGAGCGATTGTAGTAGATCCAGATGAGCTAAAAGCCATGGTAAATGATTTTTACCAAACGCTATATACTTCCGAGGAGGTCCAGGGGATGGATGCAGTACTTGCTCATGTGCCCAGGAAAGTGTCTGAGGAGATGAATGCCATGTTGAATGCAGATTACACTAAGGAAGAGGTGAAAACATCACTGTTTCAAATGTTCCCGACAAAGGCTCCAGGGCCAGATGGTTTTCCGGCACATTTTTACCAGCACCATTGGGATATTTGTGGGGATGATGTAACAAGGGTGGTGCTGAAAATAGTCCATGGAGAAGAGAGTCCAGAAGGTATAAATGACACCGTTCTTGTTCTAATACCGAAGGTAATAAACCCCACCCTCCTTTCCCAGTTTAGGCCCATAAGCTTATGCAATGTGGTGTATAAAATTGCATCTAAAGTGGTGGCCAACAGACTGAAGCTAGTTCTACCAGACATTATTTCGGCTGAACAGTCTGCTTTTGTTCCGGGGAGGCTTATCACCGATAATATTATATGTGCATACGAGTGCTTGCATTTCATGAAGAGGTCTAAAGCTAAGACTAACAGTTATTGTGCTCTCAAATTGGATATGATGAAGGCTTATGACAGATTGGAGTGGTCGTATTTGAGGGCTATTATGATCAAGATTGGCTTCTCTCATCGATGGATTAATACAGTTATGAGCATGGTCTCTTCAGTGTCCTTTTCTGTTCTTTTTAATGGTGAGAAGCTTGACTCTTTCAAACCAACCAGAGGTATCTGACAGGGAGACCCAATATCCCCTTACTTATTCTTGATTGCAGCAGAGGGCCTATCGTGCCTCCTGAAATCCAGTACACAGTCATCAATTGCAGGTATTAAGGTGGCCCCAACCGCCCCAACTATAAACCACCTTTTGTTTGCAGATGACAGCCTGTTGCTTTTTAAGGCTAATGTTGAGGGGTCAGTTGCAGTGTCAAACCTGTTGGAAACATATTGTAAGGCTTTGGGGCAACGTATTAATCATGACAAATCATCCATCTTCTTCGGTCGGGGCTGTCCAGGCTCTATGAGGGAAGCAATAAAAACCTCCTTGCAGGTTCATAATGAGTCCTTAAGCGAGCGTTATTTGGGCATGCCAACGGACGTGGGACACTCAAAGAATGGAACGTTCAAGTACCTGAGAGACCGGGTGTGGGAGAAGGTAAAAGGATGGATGGAAAAATTACTCTATGCTGCTGGAAAAGAAGTCTTGATCAAGGCAGTTGCGCAGGCAATTCCGGTGTACTCTATGTCATGCTTCCGGCTTCCTAGAGGGCTATGTGATAGTATATCTGCCATCATTAGGCAATTTTGGTGGGGGAGTGAGCAAGGCAAACGGAAACCAGCGTGGGTTGCTTGGGATACTATGACACAACCAAAACAGATGGGTGGACTTGGTTTCCGTGATTTGGAGATGTTTAACTTAGCTTTGCTTGCGCGGCAAGCTTGGAGAATAATGAATGATGAACGCTCCCTCAGTGCTCAGGTTTTGAAGGCTGTTTACTTCCCAAATTGTACATTATTAGAGGCAGATTTGGGTGCTCGCCCATCTCAGATATGGCGAGCTATATTAGATGGAAGGGAGATACTAGCTCAAGGAATCATCAGAAGAATTGGGGATGGGGGCAGAACGGATATATGGTTACAAAATTGGATCCCTCGTGATAGTTTCAAAAGGCCTATTACATCCTTAGTGCCTAATCCACCTCGGCGGGTATCTGATCTTATTGACGCTACTACAGCACAATGGAAAAAGGGGCTGGTTCGCTCAGTTTTTGTCTCGTTTGATGCAGAGGAGATCCTAAAAATTCCAGTGTGTATGCGCAGGCAGTCGGACTTTTGGGCTTGGCACGAAGAACCAAATGGCTGTTTCACCGTTCGGTCTGCATATAGGATGATACTACGCACGAAGATGAGCAGAGAGGGATGGTGGAACGAGGCTGACGGCTCATCCACGGGGCAGACCAGCAGGATTTGGAGCACTATATGGCATATCCAGGTACCCTCGAAACTTCGTATGTTCCTATGGAGACTTGCTAGACATTCTATGCCCAGCGGAGAAGTGCTTCATCATCGCCATATGGCCGAAACAGATACTTGCTGCTTGTGTGGGGCTATGGATACATGGAGACATGCACTTCTCTCTTGTGCTCTCTCAAGAAGCGTATGGGCTTTCGCACCAGAGGAGTTGGTCGAGAAAATCATCACACACCAAGAGGAAGACGCAAAGGACTGGTTATTTGCTATACATGAAATGCTAGATGCTCATGATTTCACCGGTGTGGTGGTAACCATGTGGGCAATTTGGGCAGCAAGAAGAAAGGCAATTCATGAGGATATATTTCAATCTCCACACGCTACAGCGGCTTTTATTAATAAGTATCTGTCAGATTTGGAGATAGTTAACAAAAGGGAGACGCAAGCAGTACCAAGGAGATTCATGCGGAATGCAACGTGGGTGCCTCCAATCCAAGGTTGTGTTAAGATCAATGTGGACGAAGCAGTGGCCGTGAGGAGGAAGCACGGTTCTGTGGGAGCGATCTGTAGAGATCAACAGGGTAACTTCTTGGGGGCTTCGGCCATTGTTTTTGAGCATATCACAGAGCCCCAAACGTTGGAAGCCCTAGCTATAAGGGAAGCTCTCTCGTTGGCGGATGATCTATATGCACGAGATATACAGGTTGCTTCGGACTGCAAGGTGGTTGTCGACGAGCTGCATCATGGCAAGCTAGCTACTTATGGAGCTGTTCTTCGGGAGATTTCGGAACACTCTACTAGTTTTTTCACTTGCAACATAGGTCATGAATTTAGGAGCTCAAACTATGAAGCTCACAATCTAGCGAAACATTCTCTCTCCCTCGCGGTTGGCCGCCATGTGTGGTTAGGACAGCCGGGAGATCTTCATTTCGTCCCTGTAAACATTGTGACGGGTTAATAAAGGTTTCGCGAGATTGTCTAAAAAAATGTACTAATAGACCTGTCCTCTGTTGGGCACGGCATGAAGGAAAAACGTCTGAATTATTCTCATCTCCTTCTCCTACCTCACCCACTCTCTGTTCTTCCTCATCCCCACTCCGATCCCCTTCTCTGTGGCGACGATCTTCGTCGATCGGTCGTCACATTTGGTATCTCAGAGCCAGCAAATTTCTCCCGAAAAATTTTCCACCGCGGTTTTCCTCACTCCCTTGGTCCGATCGGTAACACCCACCGCCATAGGTGCGATTTCACTCCGGTGAGGTCGCCCGAAATCCTCGGCGGGTTCGATCTGCTCGGGGCGGGAACCACGGCGCCCTCCAAGCCCTCCGCGCAGGCGCGACAGGTGATTGCCGCCATGGAAGGACAGACAGCCAACCTCACTGCTCTTATGGAGAAGCTCCTGTCCAGATTTGACGAGGAGAAGGAATTGGCGGAGAAGAGAGCCGATGCGCAGACAGCGTTCAACACTCAAGTCTCCCACGAGTTGAAGAGCCTGTCCAAGCAGATCGGGCTTACTCAAGCCGATGTAGACGACGTTCGCAAGGTTGCTTCCCCAACGGCCTATTCCGTCACGGCACCGGAGTCACAAGTGGAAGACCCCTCCACGGCGGGTGTGCATACATCGGCGGCCCACCTCGGCCTCCAGCAACCTGCGCCGCCTCCAAGCGCGCTCCCGATTCCGCGGGCCATCACGGGCCACGCCTTCCTCCCACGGCTCACCAATGAGGGGCCTCCCCTGCTCGCCCGCCCAGATCAGCCTGGAGTAGTGGATCGGCTCCATCAACCACCTCTGCGCGACGAGCACAGCACCACGCCGCGGGAAGAATACTCCGTCCGGCCACCTAAACACCAGTTTCCCCGTTTTGACGGCGATGCACCCCGTGTTTGGCTGGATCGCTGTTTAGCTTATTTTGAGCTGTACAGGGTGCCACCGCACAACTGGGTAGCGACGGCGGCTCTCTATGTTGAAGGGCACGCAGCACTGTGGCTGAGAGCATTTCGTCAGACAAATTCAGATATCACTTGGGACAGGTTCCAACGTGCTGTAGTGGAGGAATTTGAGTCCACAATGCACAATCTGCTGCAGCTTCGGCAAACAGGGACAGTGGCAGAATATAGATGGCAGTTTGAAGTTCATATGTACAATTTGCTCGCACTGGATGCTTCTCTCAGTCCTAAGTTTTTTGTCACTCAGTTTCTGTTGGGAATGAAGGATGAGTTACGAGCCGCCGTGCGTCTTCAGGCGCCCAACAGCATCACGCGCGCCACAGTGTTCGCTCGCATCCAGGAGGAGGAACTGGACATTCAGCATCCCCGTCTTCGGCCGGTGTCTGCAGGTAGACCACCACTTGTGGCTAGCCTGCTACTGGCGTTGGGCCGCCCTCCCCCAGCTCCGGTCTTGCCCAATACAGCAGCTCCCTCACAACGTGTTGTGCCAACTCTCAAACCTGCTGCTGACGATTTTGGACGCGAACGGCAGCTACGCGACTACCGACGACAGCATGGACTCTGTTTCAGATGTGGGGATAAGTACTCAAGAGATCATCAGTGCAAACGATCAGCTCAGCTACTTACAATCAAGGTGGGAGATCATGGTGAAGTATTATCTAATGAAGCAGTCCGAGCATTGCAATTGTTAGACGAACCAGATGCAACAGCCGACCCGGTGTGCTGTCTACTCTCTGCACATGCCGTTGAAGGGACTGAAACCGCTGAAACTATCCGGTTGCAGGCCACTGTGGGCACTCAAACAATGTTGCTGCTGGTGGATTCTGGAAGCACCCACAGCTTCGTCAACTCTTCCTTTGCAGCAGGAATCGGTGCAGCAACCAGCACAATATCCCCGATATCAGTGCGTGTAGCCAATGGCCAGAGATTACATTGCACGACCATGGTGCCCCAACTGCAGTGGTGTATACAAGAGCATCAGTTCACTACAGATATGCGTGTGCTTGACTTAGGGGTCTATGATGCAGTACTGGGTGTGGATTGGTTAGCACGCCACAGTCCAATGCAGTGTGATTGGCAATTGAAAACTATGCAATTTGAGCGTGAAGGCAAAACGGTGCACCTGAAAGGAGTGCGATCAGATGGGCAGCCAGCACTGACTACTCTAGATGCAGCTACTTTGTGGCAAATGCATGACGCCAATGAGATTTGGGGGGCGGCCTTGCTGGAGATTCAGTTGACACCGCCAAATTCAGACTCTAACCAGCCAATTCCACCTACCATTCAGCGTATTCTGACAGAGTTCAGTGACATCTTTGAAGAACCAACACAACTCCCTCCACACCGGCAGTATGATCACGCGATCAATCTCGAACCTGGTGCAACACCGGTCAATTGTCGACCCTATCGGTACTCTCCGTTACAGAAAGACGAGATAGAGCGTCAAGTGGAAGAAATGCTTCGCACGGGCATCATTACCCACAGTATGAGCCCTTTTGCTGCCCCTATCTTGCTGGTCAAGAAGAAGGATGGAACCTGGCGTTTTTGTGTTGACTACAGACGCCTCAATACTGTCACGATTAAGAACAAGTTTCCTCTCCCCGTCATTGATGAGCTGTTGGATGAACTCTTAGGCGCTGCTTTCTTCTCCAAAATTGACTTGCGAGCGGGGTGCCATCAGATTCGCATGTGTGCGGGCGATGAGGAAAAGACAGCCTTCAAGACACATCACGGCCATTTCGAGTTCCGCGTCATGCCCTTCGGCGTCACCACTGGCCCGCCTACATTTCAATGTGTGATAAACTCGGTGTTCGCCGGGCCAAATCGTAAGTTTGTAATCACTTTTTTGATGACATTCTTGTCTTCAGTGCTACCTTGCAGGAGCATGAAGCTCATCTACGCACGGTCTTCTCCATCCTCCGTGAGCATCAATTGTACGCCAAGCCGTCCAAATGCTCATTCGCACAACCTCGAGTTGAGTACCTGGGCCATGTGATCTCTAGGGAGGGTGTGGCCACGGATGCGAGCAAGACCAGTGCCATGCGCGCGTGGCCGACACCGACAAATGCCATAGAATTGCGCGGTTTTTTGGGCCTTATAGGCTATTATCGCAAGTTCGTGCCGCGCTATGGGATTATTGCCAAGCCCCTGACTCAGCTCCTCACCAAGAAAGGATTCGCATGGTCAGTGCAAGCCCAAACAGCATTTGATCTTCTCAAGGAAGCCATGGCGAGCACACCCGTGCTGGCATTGCCTGATTTCACCCGCCCTTTCTCTATTGAGACGGACGCATGCGACACAGGGGTGGGCGCGGTCCTTGTTCAGGATGGTCACCCGATCGCCTACCTCAGCAAGGCGTTGGGCGTGCGCAACCAGCGTCTGTCAATCTACGAGAAGGAGTTCCTTGCAGTGATCATGGCCGTGGACAAGTGGCAAGCCTATCTCCAGCGCAACCCGTTCGTCATTGTCACGGACCACAAGAGTCTCTGTCACCTCGGCGATCAACAACTCGACACAGAGTTATAGCGCAAGGCTATGTCCAGGATGGTGGGTCTCCAATTCTCATTCAAGTACCGTCGCGGCGCGGACAATGGCGCGGCTGATGCACTGTCCCGCGTTGGACACATGCTCTCCCTAGATGCTCTCTCAGTCTGCCAACCCCAATGGCTTCAGGAGGTCAGCAATTCTTATGAAACTGACACAGACAGCCAGGATTTGCTGCAACGACTAGCTCTATGTAGCCCAGATGCACAAGGTTATGAACTTCGTCAAGGCATCATTCGCCTTCAGGACAAGATTTGGATTGGCGCCAATACATCCCTCCAGACCAAATTAATCAACGCATTCCATGCAAGTGCAATTGGGGGCCACTCCGGTGTGACAGCAACATACCAATGCGTCAAGAAGTTGTTTGCTTTGCGTGGTCTGAAACCAGCAGTGGGAGATTTTGTTCGTCAGTGCCCTATCTGCCAACAAGCCAAGCATGAACACTTGAAGACACCGGGATTACTCCAGCCACTGCCAATTCCAACAGAACCGTGGCGGGACCTCACTATGGATTTTGTCGAAGGCCTACCGGTGTCTGAAGGCTACGAGGTGATCATGGTGGTGGTCGATCGCTTCACCAAATATGCCCACTTCGTTCCCCTTCGTCATCCCTTCACAGCAGCAACAGTAGCTCGAGCTTTTTGGGACAACATCATCAAATTGCATGGAGTACCTCACTCGATTGTATCTGATCGTGACCGGGTGTTCACCAGCGCGATGTGGCGTGCTCTCCTCGAAGCGGCAGGTACCAAACTCAGTTATTCCACAGCATATCACCCTCAGACGGATGGCCAGAGCGAACGAGTCAATCAATGCCTCGAGATGTATCTTCGATGCGCGGTGCATGACCAGCCCAAGAAGTGGCGGCAATGGTTACCTACTGCCGAGTTCTGGTACAACACCACCCACCACTCCTCTCTGAACACTTCACCTTTCAAGGCGCTCTATGGTCAGGAGCCCAATTTGGGAGGCTTGCCCACACTTGCCATCAAGCTGCTAGATGATACCAATGTTGATTTGGACTGGGCAAAACATAATGATGGTCTGCGTGACCAGCTGGCTCGGGCACAGAACAGGTACAAGAAAAAGGCTGATCGTCACAGGACAGATCGCTCCTTTGAGGTGGGGGAACAAGTTCTGCTAAAATTACAACCTTATGCTCAATCTACTGTTGCAAATCGTCCCTGCCCCAAGCTAGCATTCAAATTCTTTGGTCCATTCACCGTCGAGCAACGGATTGGTTCCATGGCTTATAAACTGCAGCTTCCATCATACAGCCGCATCCATCCGGTCTTCCATGTATCGCAGTTGAAGCCATTCACACGAGACTACTCTCCAGTCTTCTCGGAATTGCCTCGTCCGCCCGACCTGACGGCTGCACCACTACAACCTGAGCTGATCTTGGATCGCCGCATGGTCAAGAAAGGTAACACCTCCGTCGTGCAGATTCGTGTGCAGTGGTCCTCACTCTCCCTAGACTCGGCTCCATGCTGGGGGGGGGGGGCTGCGTAGCGGTTGACTAGCAAGGAGAAGGAGAAGCTATGAGTGTGTTGGGCTGAGCCCACGGTTCCGACCTAGGCCGTCTGTGGCCAAGTATGATGGTGTGTGTGTCTGTACTAATAGACATGTCCTCTGTTGGGCACGGCAGGAAGGAAAAACGTCTGAATTATTCTCATCTCCTTCTCCTACCTCACCTACTCTCTGTTCTTCCTCATCCCCACTCCGATCCCCTTCTATGTGGCGACGATCTTCGTCGATCGGTCGTCACACCATGCCCGCGCGCATCCACTGGACCCGGTGGTGGGTCGAGGGATGGCTGGGAACAAGGACGGCGACGACCTCGTGCGGCGAGCGCTATGGCTTCAACGGCGCCAGTGCTATGAAGCACTAGAAGGCTGGCTAAGGGGCTCATAGGCCTCCTGGTAGCTTCAAGAGTTTGGCTTCGTGCTCGGTTTGAGCAGCAGGGATGGTTAGCGATGGCGAGCTACGCGGCGGCGGCAGCGAGATCTCGGCCATGGCGGAATAGATAGCTAGGGCTCGAGCGCGAGAAGGGGAACATGAGTAAAACGGGGAGGGGCTCCCGGCGCATCCGATGGCGTTGTCGGCGAGCTCGGGGGAGCGTTGACGGCGGCGAATCGACGCCGGCGATCGGTGAACAGAGGCGGCGGTGACGAGCTCAAAGGCTTGCTGTGGTGCTCCCGGGCTCGTGTTCATCGGTGAGGAGATGCAACATTGTTCGCCAGAGCTTTTAGACAACTTCGGGAGACGAGGCGACGGCGGTGGGCGCGGTGGTTCACGCCGGACGCGGTGGTGTAAGGCGGCGTCAGCGGAACGCCGTGGTGCCTACCCAATTTTTCAGGCTGGAACGACGATGGAAGGGGAACGGGCCCAGTGGGCCTCAACCGAGTTTTTCACGTGGCCGGTGCGGGTTGTGAAATCCATCGCTGCGCAGATTAGTACCGTATCGGAAGTTTAATTAGGATGTGACCAGTTTATTAGACGGAGCCTGCCAACTTCATCGTCAACACGGGGATAATGCACGGCTGTCAGCTGCGAAAGATGCCAAAGCGCATAAATAAAGGAGGCCACTGAGCCCAACCCGTGATCCAGCATTATAAAGTGCACACGGACGAAAAGATGGCCTTCGAGCCCATCCGTGACCCAGCATCGATAAGTGCGCACGGACCAAAACAAATGCAGCGAAAAGATCCCCTATACGGGCACAGTTGCTAAACATTAGCACCGGGCTTTTTATTCAAATTCCTTTTTTTAATGGCAACTACTAGGCGCCAGTCACCGCGGGCCCTCTTCGGTTGCTGGGCTGCTGCTGTGGTTGCAGCCTCGTGGCACTGGATGTCCGGCCGCGGTAGTCTTGCAGCGGTTGAAAATAAATAAAGAATCCTTCAATTTTCAATCCACACTAAACAAATCAGTACCAATCTCATAAAATAAAATAAAAACGGCCACATGTTGGACCGACTTCAAATGAAAATTTAGGCAACTTATACATATATCAAAACTGTATATGATTACGTATTTGAAAACTCCAAAGGCGCAGATAAAGAAAAGGACACATTTTAAAAAATATTGTAGATTTGTGTGACATGAATCGAGTCCCATTAATAGGATACGATCCTACCTTTACCTTGACTATCCATTTTATACCCTTTGATTTAGCCACCTAAATTTTTTGCAAAGAAAAATATTTAGGCACCTGGATTAGTTAGTGTTCTCACTAAGCAAAGTTCTACTCGCATATTAAATGCAAATTTCTGTCCCTGGATTGAAATAGAAGAGAAGCACACATTCAGGCTGTCATCTTGTAATCTTTCTACAATCCAAGAAAGGGCACCAACAAAAATTCAAAAAAAGGTTCCTGCCATAGGATTACACTACGGGCATGAAAAGAAGAGAGAAGTGATATCCTACATTTTCTTCCTACTGTGTCTTGTGTACATATGTACCTGGCTAAGCTATTTAGTGTTCACCAATTGGCGATTGTGCAATGTAATCTTGAAGCCCTTTCCGAGCGATCACGAGATGATCGTCTTGAGCCTGTAGTTCTTGACGATTCCGCTGTACACGACGAAGTTGAGCGTGCACATTGCAGCCATGGCCCAGAAGAAGTAGTCGAGGTGGCCCTTGTTGAGGTCGTCGGAGATCCACCCAGGGCTGTCTCCCGTCGCCGTGAAGGCCTCCACGATGGCGTAGATGAAGGAGCTCATGTAGCTCCCCAGCGCGATGGTGAGCAGAGCCAGCGACGTGCACATGCTCTTCATGGTGTCCGGCGCCTCGTCAAAGAAGAACTCTAGCTGCACGATGTAGCAGAAGACCTCCCCTCCAGCAAGGAAGAAGTACTGGGGCAGCTGCCACGAGATGCTGATCTCTACCCCACGCGCCGCGCTGTCGAGCCGCTTCATTTCCACAAGCGCTGCCACCGCCATGGTGAGCGTCATGAGGAGCCGCCCCGCGCCCATTCGCTGCTGCTGCTGCGACGGCTCGCCGTCACCGCTCGAGGAGACACTAGTAGAAAAATGACCTAATGTGAAGCACATTAATCCTGGTTTGTAACTGAACCCGTTAGTACCGGTTCGTGGCGAATCTTTAGTACCGGTTTGTGCCACGAACCGGTACTAAAGAGACTGTGGCAGGCTGTTGGCGGGCTGGGGCCCACCAACCCCTTTAGTACCGGTTCATGCTACAAATCGGTACTAAAGAGGTTGCGGCAGGCTGTTTTCAGCATTTTTTTGTCCCACCTCGCTCCGCTAATAAGGTTTTTACCACCTTAAATATGTTACTTCTGAGACTATCACAAGCACTTGGTCTTCACTTGAACTTTATGTGTAGAATTTGTGGCCGCAATTTGAGTCTTCACCAGTTCCTAAACTGATGAGCACTCATATTGACAATTCAGATTGTACACAAAAAGATCATTGATGATCAATGTATTTTTAATGTATATTTTTACATGTTTACACATAGCAGTAGCGCTACTGCTAAACCATTCTATCTTCCCCCAACTGGCCTCCCCTCACTCTCTCCTCTCTCCACTCACACTCACTCGGTCTCCCCTCTAAATCCCCCCGCGCCGGTCCTCTCCCACCGGCCGCCCCTCTCACTCTCTCCTCTCAGGCCTTGAGGAAATGGTGTAGACTGCATGGAGCTATGTCTCAGGCAAAAATTGGATGCACTTCATGTACAAACTGGACAATCTCTTTCGAAGTATCAGGGTTTCGGACGAAAACTCATCTGTTACAAAGGCATTTCATTTTTCTAAACTTATTACAACTCTAGACTTTTTGTGCATTCATTATGCACCATTCAAGGCCACGTCATCAACTTTCAACCCTTTCTACCTTCATTTTCTATTTTTCATACATTTATTGATTTGTTTTGAGCTAAATGACCCTAAAATTGAAAAGCACAACAAATGAACTCTTAAAAGGCTGAAACTTGGCATGGTGCCATCATTTCACCCACATAGCATGTGCAAAGAAGTAGAGAGGGTTACGGCAAAAACTAGATGCACTTCGTGTACAAACTGGACAATCTCTTTCGAAGTATCAGGGTTTCGGACGAAAACTCATCTGTTACAAAGACATTTCATTTTTCTAAACTTATTACAACTCTAGACTTTTTATGTGTTCATTATGCACCATTCAAGGCCACGTCATCAACTTTCAACCCTTTCTGCCTTCATTTTCTATTTTTCATGCATTTATTGATTTGTTTTCAGGTAAATGACCCTGAAATTGAAAAGCACAACAATGAACCCTTAAAAGGCTGAAACTTGGCATGGTACCATCATTTCACCCACATAGCATGGGCAAAAAAGTAAAGAGGGTTACAGCAAAAACTGGATGCATTTCGTGTACAAACTGGACAATCTCTTTCGAAGTATCAGGGTTTCGAATGAAAACTCATCTGTTACAAAGGCATTTCATTTTTTAACTTATTACAACTCTAGACTTTTTGTGCGTTCATTATGCACCATTCAAGGCCACGTCATCAACTTTCAACCCTTTCTGCCTTCATTTTCTATTTTTCATGCATTTACTGATTTTTTTTGAGCTAAATGACCCTGAAATTGAAAAGCACTACAAATGAAATCTTTAAATGCTGAAACTTGGCATGGTACCATCATTTCACCCACATAGCATGTGCAAAAAAGTAGAGAGGGTTACGGCAAAAACTGGATGCATTTCATGTACAAACTGGACAATCTCTTTCGAAGTATCAGGGTTTCGGACGAAAACTCATCTGTTACAAAGGCAATTCAAAATTTTAATAACTTACTACAACTCCGGACTTTTTTTGCGTTCAGTATGCGCCATTCAAAGTCACGTCATAACCTTTCAACCCTTTCTGACATAATTTGCTATTTTTAATGCATTTACTGATTTGTTTTGAGCTAAATGACCCTAAAATTGAAAAGCACTACAAATGAACTCTGAAAAGGTTGAAACTTGGCATGGTATCATTATTTCACCCAAAAAAGCAGAGAGGGTTATGCCAAAACTGGATGGACTTCGTGTACAAACTGGACAATCTGTTTCGAAGTATTAGGGTTTCGGACGAAAACTCATCTGGTACACCGGCATTTCAAAATTTTAATAACTTATTACAACTCCAGACGTATTACCAATTTGAATATAATGATAAAACACACTAATATTAAACATAAGAAAAAAGAATCACTGAAAAATCTATTTTTAAAGTTAAGTTATTCACAAACTAGTGATTCACACAAATTTCAAATAATTCAAATTTAAACTATCCAATTTTTGTACCTAAAGCAAAAATATTCACAAAGAAACTCTAAATGCAGCAAAAAACTACTCAGAAATAAATAGAAGAAAATATATAAAGCAGAAAAGAAAAAAACTATATAAAAAATTTATTTGCGCGCTGCCCAGTGGGCCTACTCGGCCTTGGGCGTGGTAATGCAGGCCCATAAGGCCCAGCAGGCTCACAGGGCAGCGCGGCAAAGTTAGGCCAGAAGCGTGCTTTAGAGAGGAGCTCGAAGGAGCAGCCGCGGCTGGGTTTATAAACCAGTGTGGCTGCCCTTCGCTCGGCGAGGTGGGACTAAACTTTGTGCACCGCAGAATGTGAGCACACCCTCTTTATTACCGGTTCATGGCTCTAACCGGTACTAAAGGGCGGGTCTTTAGTACAGGGTGGAGCCACGACCCGGTACTAAAGAGGGGTCGCTTCCCGCTGCTTGGGCTGCCAAATTTGACCTTTAGTACCGGTTGGTGGCTCCAACCGGTACTAAAGGCCTCTCCTATATAAACAGCACTTACAAAAATTTCAGTTAGTTTATGTTCACCTGCAGCTTCGTCACGCCCGTCCCTGCGCCGCTCCCGTTGTGCGCGCCCCGTCGCCTCCCCAGCCTGTCGCTGTCGTCACCGCCCCTGTCGCGCGCGCCCCGTCGCCGCCCCAGCCCGTCCCCGTCGTTTGCCGCCCCGCGTCGCGCGCCGCCCCAGCCTGTCCCGGCCCGTACGTCGTCGCCGCCCCCGTCGCGCGCGTCCTGTCGCCGCCCCGACCCGTCCCTGTCGCCTCGCATCGCCGGCCGTTGCCCCGCTGTAACATCGACTGCCCCGGCGGCCCCCTGCCGCTCGCCGGCGCCCTCTGCACACACACACGCACACACAAGTAAATGTTAGATGAATTAGCTAGGTATTAATGTTAGATGACTTAGTTTTTTATAATTTTAGTTATAGATGAATTAGATATATTAATGCAAAATGTTAGATGAATTAGATATATTAAATTTAGGTATATGATATTTGATCATCTAATTAAAATTTTACTATATATAAACTAGATGAATTATTAGAACTAGTAAATGTTTTTTATACTTTTAGTTATAGATGAATTAGATATATTAATGTCAAATGTTAGATGAATTAGATGAATTAGATATATTAAATTTAATTATATGAGATTTGTTCATCTAATTAAAATTTTACTATATATAAACTAGATGAATTAATAGAACTAGCTAGTTGAATTAATTAATGTTTATCAATTAAAACTAGTAAGTGTTTATCAATTAATGTTTCAACTATGAACGTAGGAAATGTCTTCTGACGACGAAAATGATTTCGTTATGTGCGAATACTGCGAAGACGAGCGCGACCTGTGCGACAGAAATTTCCTAGTTGATGATAGGCGCTTCAGCATCGAGCTGGATGAGATCTTCGAAGTGGATACAGTAAGTCACAACGACAAGTCTTTTTTTGTAATTAAGCATGACTTATGCTTCATTAATTTGCTTCAACTTATAATTTTCATTTTTTTAAGTGCATCTAGTGTCCCTTAGTGACTTTGGTGCATTGAAGACTTATAGGTTAAGGGACTAATGCGTTTGTGAGTGTACACAGATCTATAAGTCTATGAGGAGTTTGATATTTACAGGGAAAGTCGACCCCTAAAAATGAAGTACTTCGACTGAAGACTTTGGATTTCTGAAGCCTTTCGGAAGACTTTGAAAGTGAAGAAATTGGTGTGACCTTGAAGACTTAGTATTCATTTGAGGAATATGAAGCGTGAAGACTTTTGTTTTCGTAGTTTCATTTTCTCTTTCTTGAGTCATAGGAAACACCGTACTGTTAAAGGGGGTCGAGAAAATACTAAGGAAAAATTTCCATGTGATGCTCAACTCAAAATCCTACACCTACCAATCCCTTCGAGTGAAGCCATTGGAAATCTCATACAGTTCAGTCATATACTTCAGTGACAGAGACGAAGTTCTTCTGGTCTCTAAGGAATTTGTTCTGACTGAGGAGTTAGGAATTCGCCAGTGCGGATTGCCTACACAGTGAGGAACATGATAGCCCTGAGGAATTTGAACCTCAAATTTCCGACCGTTGTTGTGCTATGCGCCAGCTGTCCCAAAATATCTACCCACCTAACGGTCATATCATTGAAGGGCATTTATGTCTTATCATGCGGGCTGCTCCATAGGCTATAAATAGCCGCCCCTACAACCACTAGCTGGTTGGCTGCTCCGAGAGAAAATTACACTTGTCAATTGAGAGCATCCCATCCTCCGAGGACTTTGAGCAAAAATCATCAAGTGAGGAAAAACCCCAAACCCAAACACCTACAAACCCAAAGAGATTGAGCATCACTGAAGAGATTGATCCTACGTGGATCCGACGCTTGTTACCTTTGAAGACTATGCTTCTTCCAGACGGTTAGGCGTCATGGTCTAGAGCATCCAAGAGGAAATTGTGGATCGCCAAGTGACCGAGTTTGTGAAGGTTTGGAAGTCACCTGAAGACTTACCACGAGTGATTGGACGAGGTCTGTGTGACCTTAGTTCAAGGAGAATACGGTGAGGACTGTGTGTCCGGGACTGGGTGTCCTCAGGTTTAAATACCTAGCCGCTCCAACCAGACGTACAACTGAGACAATAGTTGGAACTGGTCTACCAAATCATTGTCTTCACCAAGCCAACTGGTTCTATTTCCTCAACTCTTTCATTTCCTCATTCCCGTGTTGTGCAAATTGTTCATATCTGTGTTTGAAGAATTTGACTGAAGACTTTCTCAATTCCCTCAGTTCAATTTCCTCAGTCTGTTTGTCTTCATCCTGTGTTATCCTGTGTTTACGCTTTCTCTACTCTGTGCTTGTTTTCATTTCATCATGATGACTATGCTTGTGTTCTGCTATGCATACTTTTGAGTACTTATTCCGCTGCAAGTAGTTCTTCGCTAAGGAATTTCCTCACCCACAAATTCCTCAGTGAAGAATTTATAAAAATCGCCTATTCACCCCCCTCTAGTCGATATAACGCACTTTCAATTGGTATCAGAGCAAGGTACTCCCTTGTTCTGTGTGATTTTGGTTTAACCACCTAGAGTTTTAGTTATGTCGACCGCAGGTATGATCAAGGTATCTGCTGGGTGTCCTACCTTCGATGGGACGGACTACCCCTACTGGAAGAATAAGATGTGAATGCATCTTGAGGCAATTGATAACGATCTCTGGTATGTTCTGGAAAAAGGTGTTCCCTCTGTCTCACCCTCACTGAACGATGCTGATGTGAAGAGATTCAAGCAACTCGATTCTCAAGCGAAGAATATCATATGTGGCCATCTGAGCAAAGGACAGTATGGAAGAGTGAGTGCTTTGGAAACTGCTAAGCTTATCTGGGATAGGATGTCCAAAGTAAATGAAGGAGTCTCAACACAGCGTGACTCTCGAGTTGATGTTCTTCGCAATCTCTTCAACCGCTTCAAAAGACTCGACAATGAGAATGTTCAACAAACCTTCGATCGCCTCACTGACATCTCAAATGAGCTTCAAGCACTTGGTGCCACTGACATCACCGACCACGAGGTGGTGAAGAAACTGCTGAGATCGCTTGATTCCTCATTTGATACTCTGGCATTGATGATACAAGAGTGTGCTGATTACAAGTCACTTGATCCCGCTGATATCCTCGAAAGGCTAAATACTCATGAGTTCCAGCTTGCTAAGAAGAGAGATCTCTATGGTTCGAGCTATGGCAGATCACGTGCACTGAAGGCCAAGGTAGTTTCTGAGTTTGAAGACGAAGACTCTGAAAGCAGTCTTGGTGATCCTGAAGAACTGAGCCATGATCTAGCACTGCTTGTGAAGAAATTCCAGAAGCCCTCAAGACATGGTCGCTTTGGAAGACCCTCAAGGAGCAATGATTCCTCATCCAGTGACTACAAGAAGAGGCTTTGTCACAAATGCAAGAAACCAGGACACTACATTCAAGATTGTCCTCAGTGGGAAAAGGAATCAAAGAAGAAGAAATACAAGGATTACAGTTCTGATGATACGAAGAAAAAGAAGAAATCCTCAAAATCTTCACCATCAAAATCCTCAAAGTCTTCATCTCACAAGAAGAGCAGCTCCAAGAAGGCTCGGGCATTCATTGGCAAGGAAATGGACTCTGAGGCTGAATCTGAAGAAAATGAGGAAGAGAAGGCATCTGAGGATTCCGAATCCGGTGTGGCGAGCCTAGCCCTCGCTACTGCATTCGTCAGCAAGTCTATCTTCAACACTGAAGAAAATGACCTCACCAACAAGGCTGATGAAGGCAATGATGACTACGCTCCCACCTATTGCTTCATGGCAAAGGGTGCCAAGGTACTCAAATATGCCTCATCTGAATCAAGTGAAAATGAATCTGATGAAAACCTTAAGCCCAGCTATTCTAAACTTGCTAAGATTGCTGTGAAACAACAAAGGGCCCTTGAAAAGGTTCAAAACATGCTAGACAAAAGTGATGATATGTTGGGTGAAGAAATGGAACGCACTAAAACCTTGACTAAAAATCTTCAGAGACTTCAGACTAGGTATGACAACCTTCAAGGTCATCATAACACTCTTTTGTCTGATCACGAGAAGCTTTCTTATGAATTTCTTCAAAAAGGCAAGATCTAGAGAAGCTAAAAGTGAGTTATGAAGATCTTCAGAAGGAGCGCAATTCATTACCTGCTCAACAAATCAGCGGTGCTCAGGAAGAATTTGTTCCTCCATGTTTGAAATGCATTGAACGTGAATCTGCTAATTCTTCACCTGAATGTTCAAATGCTTCTAATGCTACAAATTCCTCAATTGTCTCTGCTATCATTAATTCCTCATCTGAGGACATTGCTAGTATCACTAACGATGCAGGGCTGAAGGAATTGTACATGACAGGCATGTACAAAAGCCTCAAAGGGCATCAGACTCTTTGTGATGTGCTTAAAACGCAGATCCTCAACAGAAACCCTAGGAAAGAGGGTATTGCCTTTGAGAGGAAACTCAATGCTGATGGTACATATTGGAAGCCTGAGCAGTAGCCCAAAACCTCATGGGTTGCTGCGAAGGGTCCTCCAGTTGATCCATCTAACTTATCTGGTTTTACATGTGAATCTCCTCATTCTTCTGATGAGTCATTTGACTCCAACTATAAACTGTTCAAAAATCAGAATGGTGAAGTATTTGCTAGATATGTTGGCACTAACTGCAGGAACTGTTCTCCTATGAAGAAAATCTGGGTTCCCAAAAGATGCCTTGAAAGTCTTCAGGTGAATGTCCTCATGACACCACCTGTGAGGAATAGGAACCCCAGATCAAATTCTTCATATGGACCAAATTCTTCATATGGATCCAAGTCCTCATACGGACCAAATTCCTCACATGGATCAAATTCCTCAAGAGGATCAAAGTCCTCATATGAACATCATCGTGCTAACAACTCTGTTTCGCAGGGAAGAGCCAAGGGCTATGAATATGAGCATTATTCTTCTAATCATTATGTTCATAAGTCTCGAAGAATTTCTCTGCTTATTGATATGCTTACCCTAACTTCTCTTATGTGAAACGAAACGGATTGTCTGCTATGCCACCTTTCTCATATGGAGCTCGCAGAGTGATGAACTCTTTGCCACCCCTTCAGATGTGGGTGGTGAAGAAAAAGAACTAATCTCCTCTGCAGGGTCAGGTCTCCAGACGTACTTGAACGTCTGAAGAATTTGCTGGAGACCTGAAGTGTGCCTGAAAGGACGCAGGCTAATCCTGAAGAAATGAACTTTCATTTCTCACGTCCTCATACTGCGTGCCACATCATCAACAGGGTATATCTTCACAAATTCTTCAAGAAGACTGCCTATGAACTCCTCACTGACAAGAAACCCAATGTGAGTTATTTCAAAGTCTTCGGTGCTAAATGTTGGATTAGAGATCCTCATCACAATGCTAAATTTGCACCGAAAGCACATGAAGGTTTTATGCTTGGTTACGGAAAGGACTCGCACACCTACAGAGTCTTCAACGCCGTTCTTCACAAGGTTTTTGAAACTGTAGATGTGCGGTTCGATGAAACTAATGGCTCGCAAAGAGAGCACCTACCCTCTGTGATGAACCAACACCTGAGGAAACTATCAAGTTCAAGGCTACTGAGGATGTCATTCCTACTGAAGAATCTGCTGAAGAATTCATTCGAGAACATGAAGAACGTCGAGCTAATGCACCTGAAGAAATTGCTGAAGAAAATGGTGCTGAATAAAATGCTGATCAAATTCCTTGACGACAACCTACTCATCCTCGCGTTGCAAAAGAAGTGCAAGTTGAGAAGATCATCGATGATATTGAAGCACCAGGTCCTCTCACACGCTCAAAAGCTTCACATTTATCTAACTTTTGTGGGCACTATGCTTTTGTCTCTATCTCAGAGCCCACTAAGGTAGATGAAGCATTTCTGGAGCCTGAGTGGATTCAGGCCATGCAAGAAGAATTACATCAGTTCGAGCTCAACAACGTTTGGGAACTGGTCAATCGTCCAGATCCTCGCAAACACAATATCATTGGCACAAAGTGGATCTACCGCAACAAGCAAGATGAAAATGGCCTTGTGGCGAGGAATAAGGCACGGCTAGTAGCTCAAGGCTACACACAGGTTGAAGGAATTGATTTTGATGAAACTTTTGCACCTGTTGCTAGACTTGAAGCTATTCGCATATTACTTGCTTATGCTAACCATCATGATATCACTTTATATCAAATGGATGTGAAAAGTGCATTCCTCAATGGTAAGCTTGAGGAAGAAGTATATGTTGCTCAACCCCCAGGTTTTGAAGATCCTAAGCATCCCGACAAAGTCTTCAGACTAAATAAGGCCCTCTATGGCCTCAAGCAGGCCCCTCGGGCGTGGTATGATACTTTGAAGGAATTCCTCATGAAGAAAGGCTTCAAACCCGGTTCACTTGACCCTACTGTTTTCACTAAATCATATGATGATGAATTGTTTGTATGCCAAATATATGTTGATGATATCATGTTTGGCTGTACTGACCAACGTTATAGTGATGAATTTGCCTATATGATGAGTGAAGAATATCAAATGTCTATGATGGGAGAGTTGAAATTCTTCTTAGGTCTTCAAATTCGTCAACAGCGCAATGGCATGTTCATATCTCAGGAGAAATACCTCAAGGATGTACTGAGGAAATTCGGCATGCAAGATTGCAAAGGCGTCAAAATTCCTATGCCCACAAATGGCCATCTGTGCACTGATGAAAATGGTATTGACTTCGATCAAAAGGTATACCGCTCCATGATTGGTTCTTTATTGTACTTATGTGCATCTAGGCCAGATATTATGCTTAGTGTTTGCATGTGTGCCCGATTTCAAGCTACACCGAAGGAATCACACCATAAGGCTGTGAAGCATATTCTTTGAATGTTCTTTGAAAAGGACACTCATCCTAACACTTATGCAAAATTGATGACTTAGATGTGCAACACATGAAGAAACGTTTTTCTTCAATCAATGAAGAATAACACTCTAAGTGTGAAGAAATTAATGAAGAATTTGATTCTCAGAATCCTACGACAATTGTACGCGGTGTCTGAAATCATCATTCTTATACAGTGGGTCACGCCACCACAAAAGTTGAAAATCTTCAATTTAAGTTTTTTCTCAGTTTTGAAATTCCTCAGTTGTTCATATTCTTCAACTTTGCAAAATCTTCACTGTTTCCGTCGTTTTTCTTCATTGGCTATATATATGAGTTTATGTCCTCTACAACATTGACTTATGACTAATTCTTCAAGTTGGTTTTTTCTGCTAAGTGAATGTGATCGGACCCTTCCCCCTCTATGCTATACTCAACCCAATCTATTCACAAATTCTTCATGTACGTTCTATTTGAAACTCGTTCAATATCTTCACTGTGTCCTTGTCAGCTGAAGAATTTGCGAACGGAACTTTTAACTTATTTTATCCAAAAATTTTGGCTTTGCCGCTCAAACGGTTCCGCTTCCCACGATATACTTATCTATTCACCCACGATCTAACACAATCTCCAGTTCTTAGTACGTGGGTGACACATGTCATGCGAATGAGAAGGGTCAGGGGCACGTTCGTCCAATTTCTTCGGGCGAACCTTTTTCACCGTGGCTATAAGTACCCCCTCTCCCCTTCCTCACTTCTTTTACTCCGCTCGACCTCTCTCCCGCTCGAGCTTCTCAAACCCTAGCGCCGCCGCTACATCATCATCGCCGGTAAGGAAGAGCTTCACTGCCTCGGCCTCCTCGCCGCCGTATTCACGCCGGCCGCGGAAATCTTCACTCCGCCGCCGCCGTAGCCGTCTTCCTCCGCCAAGTTCGGGCGTGGAAGATCTGCACAGACGAGCTTCACTTCTCCACATCCCAGTTCGTCGTGTTCTTCGTCCAGGGTAACTAAAAGTTACTTTACTGCCCTCTTTGATTCAAATGTTTACTACAAAATCTTCAAAGGTGTTTTTCTTCAAATCCTCAGACACTAAACACCTCACATGTCATCTGTTCTTGATTCATTTCTCTTAGCATCATTTTTCTTCAAGATTCCTCAATTGTGTGGATCTTCGATCTATACAACTCTGGAACCTAAGACAAAGAACGCTTAGTGAAATTCTTCAAGACTCATCTGGTCAAATTCCTCAAACTTGTTCTTTTTGAAAAACCTTCTGAGAACGCATATGACCTCTCCAAATTCCTCGCAACTATACTCTGTTCACAGGTACTCATGTCTGCTGCTGAATCACTAGGTTCTCATCAACTTAACTCATTTGCAGCGTTCCTTGAAGAAAAGTTGCATACTTCTTCAGAGAGTTCAATTGTTCAAATTCCTCAACTAAAGAAAATGGCTAATGAAAAGAGGCCACAGAAAGGAGGAAAGAGGCCTGAGGTCAATACTGCCTTTGAAATCCCTGAGGACATTTATGCTGGGTACTGCACACCCCCTGAGGAAGATAAAAATCAGCGCAAGGTGCGCATTCAGAGGATAGAAAGGAGATGGGCAAAAGAGTGGAGGGAGTACAGGTATGTGACTCCAAAATACATGAAGAAATTCGCTGTTACTCCTCCATGCTCAAGACCTCCATTGGCACCTGGCCAAGAGGCAGATCCCACTAGCATCAAGCGCGGTGAGGAATTTCCTGAAGAATGGGCCAAGCGCCAGGCCAAGTTGGCCAAACAGGCTAAAGATGCAGTGAGGAAATTCAACGAAGATTCCACTGCTGCTGCTACTGAGGCCTCTGTAAGGCCGAAGAAATCCATGGCAAAGAAGCCTGCACACAAGCCAAGTGCCTCGTCTTCGATGCCCTCACGACCAATTTCCTTATCCAAGCCCTCACGGCCAATTCCTCAAGCCGCTCCTGCTCCTCCAAAGTCCTCAGCTGCTCCGACAAAATCCTCAGCACCTGTGCATCTTGCCATGTGCCAAAGGACTACAGGCATCTCCATTGCCTCAGGAGCTTCAGCTAGTTCCTCAGCTGCACCATATTCTTCAACAGGACCCTCTCTGCTGAAGACTAAGACCACTGCAGGACGAGGCTCTCGCCCAAGTCCTCAGAAGAAGCAGGTCGCCTTCCAAGTACCGTCTGAAGATGACGAAGCTGATGATGAAGAACTTGCTAAGATCATCAGAGACAGGCAAGTCAGGGCCGCTAGAGCCAAGGGCACAGAAGTGCCACTGCTTTTGGATCCAAAGCTGATCCTCGACTATATTGATCTCTAGCACAAGGACCCAAACACTCCTATGCCTGATTTCAAGTTGACACCTGGCCAAAGTCACATGCTGACCCATTTCATCAGTGAAGAAAAATGGAAATATGAGAAGGCAAGGCAACTCAAGAAAGCACAGTACAGGAAGGAGAAGTTCCTGAAGAACAACGTTGTCTCTATGACAACTGATGAACTCGTAAAGCTCCAGTCTGAAATCAAAGTCCTCAGCGATGATTTCAACGCTTACTATGCTGATTGGGAAGGAGCCAAGGTAAGGTTCGTCAATCTGACGAAGACACTCACTTGAAATGCTGCTGCCCCTGTGCATATTGAAGTCACTCCAGCTGAAGCATCTGCTCAGCCAACTGAAGAACATGCCAGCACCGCTGATGACAATCAAGCTATTGAAGACAATGTGAGTTCCAGGGCTGATGACTGCATTCTAGCCGCTGATGAAATTCCCAGGGCACCCACTTGTGGTGCGCCTGAAGAAAATGAAGAGGTCAGGGCAACTGCATCAGTTGTGCCTGAAGAAACTGCACCAAATTCCTCTGCTCCACCTGCGCCTACTCCAACTCCAATCCTTCCATCTGCATCAGATGTGAAGAAGACCAAGGCTGCAGAGCGTGCAGCAGTGAAGAAAAGGAAAGCATCAGCTTCTTCTGCTCCGAAGAAAATGAAGCTTATGACCAGCTCTTTTGCAAACCCGATTGATGCTGTTCCACTCTCAACCATGCCATCAAAGGACCTTGTTCCTTTTGATGAAGAATATGTGATCCCTAGCGGATCTGATGAAGAAACTCCTTCTGCTGCTACGTCAGAGCAGATGGATGAAGAAATTGAAGTGGATGAAATCCCTTCAACCCCAGTTGTTTCCTCGCCTGTGCCTCAGTTTACTGCTGAAGAGGCCGGCGTTGAAGAAATTGAAGATGAAGATGTGGACATTGGCTGTACCACACCTGTGATGAATGATGACTTTTGGGAAAGTCAGCACCCCAATTCTCCACTCTTCACTCCACTGCAGCAAATTCCTCAGTCCCCAGTCACTACAGTTCAAATGGGATCTGATGAAGCTCATGAAGACATTCCAGCCGCTAGTGCTGAAGAAACTGAAAATGAAGAATTCAAGAACCAGGCTGCCACTGAAGAGGAACCAGAAATTCCTCAGCCTGAAGAACCTGAGATTGCGATTCCTGAGGTTGTGATGCAACTCACTGACACTCCTCTGCCCAAACCAAAGGATCCATTCTCCAGGAAGCAAAAATTCAAGACTGATGCCTTCTTTGGCGAGCATGTATTCTTCACTGATTACAACCCTTATGACTCTGCTCGCATAAGGAAGAGGCGTTTCTGGACTGCCAGCCAGGCAAATTTCTATTCCTCAGTGCTGTTCGACAAAGACAAAGTCTTCGATCATGAGCACATTCCTCACGTGGACATGGAATCTCTGCCGTGCTTCGAGCCAGTCCTCAGTGTTCTTCACGACGCTGGACTGTTAAATTTCTGCACTGACATCTGTGATTGGAATGAAGAACTTATTCTTCAATTCTATGCAACGCTGCACATCACCGGAAATTCTGAAGATGTGAATTCATGGGTGCTGGACTGGATGTCTGAAAACACTCACTACAAGGCACCAGCTACTGAATTGCTTCGTGCCTTACCTCTCAGTCCGCCCCTTGAAGGTGCTTGTTGCGTCTACAATGAACCTGAGCTAACCGATCACTACATGCAAGTGCTGATGAAGCCTTTGAAGCCAGGTCAGACCTCAAGAACAAAATTCCTTGTGAAGGAATTGCTGTATGTGCCTCGGACTGTCTATCGCATTCTGACGAAGACATTGAGTCCAATCAAGGGCCACGACTCAAATGAAGAAGAAGTCGTTGGCATCATGAAGAATCTGCTTTTCAATATCATTCATGGCATTCCCATCAACTTCCATGATTTCTTCATGAGGACTCTGGCTAATGTCGCCATGTCACCATTTGAGTTGAAGCCTTATGCACCTTGGATTATGAGATTCATCAGGACAAGGTCTTCACTCAACTATAAAGCTGATACACTGAACCATTGCAGCTACTTGCCCCCAATTGAAGTCCTCAAACGGACATTTTCCTCAGCTGATGAAAAGGGCAAGGCTACTGCTGTAATTGATGAAGGCATTCGTCCATTGGATGGACAATTTCGCAAGGCTGCATCCTACTCCACCAATGATGACTCTGCCACCCATGACTCTGCCGCCAACGCACCCAAGCAAAATCCTCAAGGCACAGCACCCAGGGTGATGACTGACCGTGAGCTTCTCCTCAGTCTTCACCAGAAGGTTGATCGCAATCATAAATGGGTCAAGCGTCAGTTTGGTTCAATTCTTCACAACATGACTGCTACCCACAATGCAGTGAAGAAAAACCACTACTACCTTCATGAAATCCTCAACCGCACCTGGGCTGTTCTGTCTCAAGTCTATAGTGAAGAAGATCTGAAGACAATGGGTCTCAAGGACGATCTTGACTGGGTTGCACCTCCTCCGAAGAAGTACAAGAAGGTCAAGGTTCCTTCCTTGGTGGCCAGCTCCTATTCTTCATCACGTGACACTGATGAACATGAAGATTTGGACGACACTGCGGCAGGCCCTACTCCAACAACCGACCCCAACAACGCTGACGCTCCTTCATCACCTTGATATTCTTCAGGGGTGTTAGTCCTCATTTTCGACCCTTTTGGTCATTTGATGACAAAGGGGGAGAAATTTGAGTTAGTCTTCAAGCGGGTCTATCTTATATGGGCGTTTTTTTAAGTTGCAACTCTCGTTCTTTTGAAGACTCTGCTGGATCGAGTTGTAAACTTAAACTCTATGGTGACCTGATACTTTTGTTGTTTCTTCTGCATGCTTATTCCTCGTTAATGTTATTGCACGCATGCTGAATTACATCAGTCACCATATTTCATCATGCATTTCAAATTCTTCATATATTATGTCAAATGCGTGTATGAATTACAAGATATAGGGGGAGATCTCCATGATTCAACTCTTCAAGTGTGCATTGCTTCAAAAGCAAATTCCTCACTATGCACATCTTCAGGGGGAGTTCTTCTATATCTTGCAATCAAATTCCTCAATATCAGTATTTACACTTCATATGTTTATCCCCGTTGAAAACTTAACCTATATTGTCATCAATCACCAAAAAGGGGGAGATTGTAAGTGCATCTAGTGCCCCTTAGTGATTTTGGTGTATTGAAGACTTATAGGTTAAGGGACTAATGCGTTTGTGAGTGTACACAGATCTATAAGTCTATGAGGAGTTTGATATTTACAGAGAAAGTCGACCCCTAAAAATGAAGTTCTTCGACTGAAGACTTTGGATTTCTGAAGACTTTCTGAAGACTTTGAAAGTGAAGAAATTGGTGTGACCTTGAAGACTTGGTATTCATTTGAGGAATATGAAGCGTGAAGACTTTTGTTTTCGTAGTTTCATTTTCTCTTTCTTGAGTCATAGGAAACACCGTACTGTTAAAGGGGGTCGAGGAAATACTAAGGAAAATTTCCATGTGATGCTCAACTCAAAATCCTACACCTACCAATCCCTTCGAGTGAAGCCATTGGAAATCTCATACAGTTCAGTCATATTCTTCAGTGACAGAGACGAAGTTCTTCTGGTCTCTGAGGAATTTGTTCTGACTGAGGAGTTAGGAATTCGCCAGTGCGGATTGCCTACACAGTGAGGAACATGATAGCCCTGAGGAATTTGAACCTCAAATTTCCGACCGTTGCTGTGCTATGCGCCAGCTGTCCCAAAATATCTACCCACCTAACGGTCATATCATTGAAGGGCATTTATGTCTTATCATGCGGGCTGCTCCCTAGGCTATAAATAGCCGCCCCTACAACCACTAGCTGGTTGGCTGCTCCGAGAGAAACTGACACTTGTCATTTGAGAGCATCCCATCCTCCGAGGACTTTGAGCGAAAATCATCAAGTGAGGAAAAACCCCAAACCCAAACACCTACAAACCCAAAGTGATTGAGCATCACTGAAGAGATTGATCCTGCGTGGATCCGACGCTTGTTACCTTTGAAGACTGTGCTTCTTCCAGACGGTTAGGCGTCATGGTCTAGAGCATCCAAGAGGAAACTGTGGATCGCCGAGTGACCGAGTTTGTGAAGGTTTGGAAGTCACCTGAAGACTTACCACGAGTGATTGGACGAGGTCTGTGTGACCTTAGTTCAAGGAGAATACGGTGAGGACTGTGTGTCCGGGACTGGGTGTCCTCAGGTTTAAATACCTAGCCGCTCCAACCAGACGTACAACCGAGACAACAGTTGGAACTGGTCTACCAAATCATTGTCTTCACCAAGCCAACTGGTTCTATTTCCTCAACTCTTTCATTTCCTCATTGCTGTGTTGTGCAAATTGTTCATATCTGTGTTTGAAGAATTTGACTGAAGACTTTCTCAATTTCCTCAGTCTGTTTGTGTTCATCCTGTGTTATCCTGTGTTTACGCTTTCTGTACTCTGTGCTTTTTTTCATTTCATCATGATGACTATGCTTGTGTTCTGCTATGCATACTTTTGAGTACTTATTCCGTTGCAAGTAGTTCTTCGCTAAGGAATTTCCTCACCCACAAATTCCTCAGTGAAGAATTTATAAAAATCGCCTATTCACCCCCCTCTAGTCGATATAACGCACTTTCAATTTTTTACTATTCTACTAGCGTATCCCCTGCCATGCAAGAATTTTTTTCTTGGATAAGATAGGTTTCAATCACATGAATACTATGGAGGTAAAGAGAGTTTACTTGAAGACCGAGCATGGTTATACCTTCGACGTCAAATTATACAATGCAGACACCTACACCTATTTTGAATGCAAAACTTGGCAAGCACTATGCAAGGCTTATGCATTTGAGCCTGATATGGTTATCACCTTTGATATTCGTCCGAAAGATGATACTGAAGGTAATAGAGACATCTGGGTGGATGTGCAGACGCCTCCAGTTCTACCATTATGTGAGTTTCTCAACCATATTTATGTCTTCGATATTGTTTATTCAAAAATAGTTGACAACTAATTTCTGTTGACAGCTTATTTCTGTAACGCCCACGATGCGGCTATATCTCCCACGTGTCGAGGCACGACTTAGAGGCATAACTGCATTGTGGTTTTGTCGCAAGAAGGGTCATCTTCACACAATCCCATGTAATGAACAAGAATGGGATACAGAGTTGGCTTACAATTGCCACTTCACACAATACATAAATAAATCATACATCAATCAGAGTACACACATAGGTCCGACTACGGAACCAAAATAAAAGAACACAACCCCAAATGCTAGATCCCCGATCGTCCCAACTGGGCTCCACTACTGATCATCAGGAAACGAAACATAGTAACAACCAAGTTCCTCGTCGAACTCCCACTTGAGATCAGTTGCGTCACCTGCACTGGTATCATCGGCACCTGCAACTGTTTTGGAACTATCTGTGAGTCACGAGGACTCAGCAATCTCACACCCGCGAGATCAAGACTATTTAAGCTTATTGGAAAGGATGGGGTAATGAGGTAGAGCTGCAGCAAGCACTAAGCATATATGGTGGCTAACATACGCAAATAAGAGCGAGAAGAGGAGCAACGGAACGGTCGTGAAGCTAGCAATGATCAAGAAGTGATCCTGAACTCCTACTTACGTCAAACATAACCTAAAAACCGTGTTCACTTCCCGGACTCCGCCGAAAAGAGACCATCACGGCTACACACACGGTTGATGTATTTTAATTAAGTCAAGTGTCAAGTTCTCTACAACCGGACATTAAAAAATTCCCATCTGCCACATAACCGCGGGCACGGCTCTCGAAAGTTTATACCCTGCAGGGGTGTCCCAACTTAGCCCATTATAAGCTCTCACGGTCAACGAAGGATATTCCTTCTCCCGGGAAGCCCGATCAGTCTCGGAATCCCGGTTTACAAGACATTTCGACAATGGTAAAACAAGACCAGCAAAGCCGCCCAATGTGCCGACAATCCCGATAGGAGCTGCACATATCTCATTCTCAGGGCAACACTGGATGAGACATCCTACGAGTAAAACCAGACCTCGAGTTTCCACGAGGGGGCCCCGCAGTCTACTCAGTTCGGACTAGCACTTAGAGAAGCACTGGCCGGGGGGGGGGGGGTTAAAATAAAGATGACCTTCGGGAGCGCGACTCCCAAGGGAAAAGAAATAGGTGATAGGCAAATGGTAAAACCAAGGTTGGGCCTTGCTGGAGGAGTTTTATTCAAAGCGAACTGTCAAGGGGGTCCCATAAATCACCCAACCGTGTAAGGGACGCAAAATCAAGGAACATAACACCGGTATGACGGAAACTAGGGCGGCAAGAGTGGAACAAAACACTAGGCATAAGGCCGAGCCTTCCACCCTTTACCAAGTATATAGATGCATTAATTAAATAAGAGATATTGTGATATCCCAACATATCCATGTTCCAACATGGAACAAACTTCATCTTCACCTGCAACTAGCAACGCTATAAGAGGGGCTGAGCAAAAGCGATAACATAGCCAAACAACGGTTTGCTAGGAAAGGTGGGTTAGAGGCTTGACATGGCAATATGGGAGGCATGATATAACAAGTGGTAGGTAGCGCGGCAAAGCAATAAAGCGAACAACTAGCAAGCAAAGATAGAAGTGATTTCGAGGGTATGATCATCTTGCCTGAAATCCCTCTAGGAAGAAGAACGAGTCCATGAAGAAGACAAACGGATGTAGTCAAATGAATCCTCACAACTTCGGAACGAAACCGAAGGTAACGAGAGAAGCAACCCGGAAAGAAACAAACAACATAGTAAACAACCACCACATACACATGGCATGACGCATAAGCAAGTATGATGCATGCCCGATTTAATGAGGCATGGCATGGTAAAATGCAACAACCAATACTACAAATTAAGTGGAGCTCAATATGCAACGAGTTGCGTATTGACAAAACAGCACATCAATTATTTAGTTCGCTCTTGCTTATGCTACTCATCAATATGAAATGTTTTTAAACATGGCAAAAGGTGAAGCATAACAAAACTACCTATTTTGGCAAGTTTAAATGAGGCCGGATATAACAAACGACAATTCCGGAAATTCTCATATGCATATTTTAGAGTTGGTACTGTTCTGCCATAACACAATTTTAATGTTGTTAAACAGCAAAATAAAGTGCACCAAGTTAATCTATGCATTTTTCTACCCAATTTACATATAAAGTTTATTAAATTCCGAGTTACGGTTATTAAGCTATGAAATAAATCATTTTAACATGGCATTCGAGCAAATTTAAACAAACTGCAATTTAAACATTTCAAACATGGATGAAAGTGGAAAATTATGAAACTAGATGAAATTCTAAGCATTTTACATGTTTGAATCATTTTAATCCGATGCACGGTTGATGAGATATTAAATGCATGAACATGGAGGGTTTCTCTGTAAAACTGCAATTCCCTGGATAATTAGCAAAATCGCAGATTTGGGAAAAAACGTACGCGGGCCGAATCTGGCTAGCCCGATAGTGCAAAGGAGAGGCTGGGGGCTGCTCACCCTGGGCCAAGGCCCGGCTGGAGAGGAGGAGGCCCAAGCGACGCAGATCTGGGCTTCGGGCGTGCTTGCGGCCCAGGAGGCTGGCCATGCTGGCGCGGTCGAGGACGGGGTCAACGCGGGCGAGGCGCTCGTCTCCTCGTTCATGAAATAGGGGATCAAGCAGCAGGAGGAAGGAAGCGGCGGCGCTGGAGGGTGCTGGTGGCCGGATTCGGCGATGCGGCGGGGGCAGACAAGGTCCTGGAGGCGCTCGGGCAGAGGTGGGGGAAGTCCATGGCGCTGGAGCCTTCTCGGTTCTCGCGCACGACGCACAGGCAGAAGGCTGCAGCGCTACAAAGAGAACTGAGAGAGGGGATGAGATCTGAGTGGAGGAGGAGACCGAAGGAAGGATAAGGGCGCGCTGTGGGACGGCAGAACTGACCGGATCCAGGACAAGGACGCGATCTCCGGCGAAAGAAGGTGATTCCCGACAGTGGCGAGCTCCGGTGGTGGTGCCACGGTCTACTGCTGCTCCTGCGTGAAGAACACAGGGAAACGAGGAGAGTTTAGCACCGGGAGAGAGAGGGACGACGAGGGGGAGGCAAGGGACGCCGAGGCTTGGCCTAGTCGTGGTCGTGGTCGCCGGAAGGCACGTTGGATCGGGAATAGCGGCGAGCACGAGGGAGCGAGAGGTTCGCGGGGCCTCTGCTTGCGGGAGGCTGGGAGCAAGGCTGCGGGTTGGCTCGGGATGGATCTGGGAGGATCCCAAGGTGGGAGGCGAGTGGGTGGATGGCTGGCGGCGGGTGAGGGGATTTGGTGGATGGGACAAGCCTCCTAAAAACTAGGTTTAGGCTGTTTAAATAGCTAGGTGGACTAGCTTAAGGCAAAACGGACCCTCCGATCAAAATTGAACGGTTGAAAAAATAGGCTGTGGAGTCCAATAAACAAAACGGAGATGTTTTATAGATGTTAGGGGATGATCCGGACCCAATGGTAACGATAGTCCGGTTCGGGTTCGGGGAAGTTTTCGGACACGGGCGAGGGGTCGATGCACTGTGCAGAGAGGTTCAAATGGCCGGACAACAAAAGAACAATCGGTCTTGATAAAGGTCAACAGAGACGAGGAAGAAGCGGCAACTATCAACGGGTGCAAGTTTTTTTTGAGAACATGTGATGCAATGCTCATGATGACATGATGAATGCAACAAAAAAAATAAAACACACGGCGAACACGAAATATATGGAAGGCGTCTGGAGCATCAGTCTCGGGGCGTTACAACACTCCACCACTATGAGAGGATCTCGTCCCTAGATCTAGGATGGCACCGGAGAAAAATGGAAGGGGGAGAGGTAAAACAAAGTTGCTTCGTTGACAAACGAGTGAAACCACGAACCTTGAGAGATTGAGCGAATTAAAAGATAGAATACAACGAAGATGAACAAAGTTGAAAACAATCCGTTAGAAAAGGGGAACAAGGAACATTACGGGAACCTTGTAGGTTGAAGGACATGAAACAAGAGCTTAACGGATCAGAAGGAATATGAAAGCACACCGGTAGAAAAGAGAAACAAGGAACTCCATGTGAACCTTGGAGTTTGCAAAGCTATGAATGACGAGAACAATGGACGAGAAGTACATGCAAGCACTCCGGTTGAAATGAGATGTACAAGGAACGATAATGATCAATTACGATAACACTCCGGTTGGAAATGGAAGGCATAGAATATGAACTTGGCAAAAAGAAAGCACTTGGATGAGACTCCGGTTAGAAGAGGAATGATAGACACAACACTCCAGTTAAAACAAGATAAAGAAGGAATAAGAATGATATAATCTGGACAGCACTCCGACTGAAAATGGAAGGAATTAACATGAACTTGAGAAGATGGGATGATACTTGATGAAATCAACAACAAACTACCTCCGGAACTATTGAAAAATGGCACAAGGGGTAAGAAAGATTTCAGACAACACTCCGGTTGAGAAGGTAGGCAAAACTTGACAGAATGGGAAGAACTTGAAAAGAGGGCACGACACTCTGGTTGGAAATGGATAAGCACGAAAAGAACACGGTCCTCACAAACCGAGAAGATGAGTGAAGAGAGCAACATCACAATGCCTCTGGAAGAAATAAATAATAGAAGATAGATCCTTGGAATAAAGAATGGAGAAGAAAATGACAACTTCTGCCACAAATGAGCTTGGAAAGCATCTTTCCAAGAAGGTTATAAGGGAGTTGTTGGGAAATCAACAATGAAAAGAACAAGCTTGTTGTGGGCTTATGGAACACATCTAAAAATTATGAGGTGACAACCCGCCACTAACGGAAACAATTGCTTGCTTGAGATCAACGAAGAGATGAAAACTTCTCTCGCCGAGAGGATAGGAGAAAACTTGGATCATTGATAGACACCACAATTAGCAACATTCCTTCGAGAAGGCTTTAAGTGAAATCTATACTGAGATAACTCCAACAAAGAGATTGGTGGATTTAAAATATCTCATTCTTGACGACATGAACCGCGAACGGAAATTTTCAAGAATGACATAACACCATCTCAAGAGATAAGGTAGAAAGAATTGCACTTCGGAATGCAAGATGAAGAATGCTTGAACTCCTCAAAACAAAACATGTGTTGAGCACCATGTTTATTTTAGAGTATAGCTTGACGGATCTTGACTCCGAGAGAAATCTTGAAGAACAATTGAAGAATGAAAGGAATCCTTGATGAACCACCATGTAGAGCCTCCATGAAGAACTCCGGTAATAAAAGAATGATCAAACGAAAGGGAAAGTTGAAAAGAACTCCGGGAGAATCCTTGCAATGATTAGATGAAGCTTTGAAATGATATAATTGAAATAACTTCGAGCTACGGAAAGAAAAGATGAACAACTTGGAACCGAGAATTTGATATCATGAACAAACTCTGGAAGAAGGAATTAATCACTTGGAGGAAACAAGAATAAGAATTACATTACGCGTATCCTTCACCAATTTAGATTGATGACAAGCAACGGATTTGCTATACTACTTATTCTCGTAGAAAGGATTAAGATAGATATAGCACAAACTTGAATAGGGTCTTGATGGAACCACCGATGGGATTTGGGAACAACGAATGAATTAATATGATAAACAAGAAAGAGAACTCTTGAACAAACCACCGTAAGAATTGGAAATGAAAGAAGTAAAGGGATGAATCACCGGTAAGAATTATAAAAAACGAAGATACTTCAGAGAATTTAGATACATCAGAACGCAGAGATCATGAACTGTTTAGAGTATATTTGAACGATGCACCGGTAAGATTTTTGGAGAACGAGAGCTGAAAGCTGGAATGAATAATTCTGAGATGATGGGCTCCGGAGAATCAAACTGAAAAGACTCCTGAAATGCTCCGGATGGGTGAAAAGAATTCTCACAATCGAAAACAATTATGAGAGGATGGCATCAAACTAGAACCATGCATCTTCAAGAGAATGGACAAGATTCAAGAGAAATTCTTCTTCGTTCTTCAAATTTTGAGAATGATGACGAGAAACACCACCATGAATTTTTAGGCACTCTGGAATGAAAATTAGAAAGGCTGAACCAACGATGAAAAGAATTTGAAAGATCTTGGAGAAAGACATTTGACTGATGATAAATCATTCTTACGTCAAACTTTGCAATGAATTTGAGAATAACTCCGGAAAGAATTAGGTAAGATCCTGGGAAAAGACCTGTGGGTTAGGGCCCACTCAAGAGAAACACCGTTGAACAATTTAAAAGAGAGATTGCGCCGGTTGAATTAAATGGCTTGAATGAGATAACAACCTCGAAATAGCTTGAACGGATCTTGAATGAAAACACGAATCTCCTGAGATATCTTCAACACTCCGGAACACATGGAAAGCGAGAGGTGAATGATTAAGAGATACACCGGCATGAGAAAACATTTGAAATGAGAAAAGGAATATGATCAGCACCGAAAGCTTGAATTGAGTCCATCGAAGAAGAAAAGAGAATGATGAACTTGAAGCTCTGTTAGTATCTTCCTGAGAATCACCGGATAAGAACATTGACGAAAAAGGATGGAGAGACTTCACATCCATAAGATGGATACATGATTAAGAAATCGGAGTCCTTGAAGAAAGAGGGTGGGAGGGCGGGAAAACAAAGGCAACTTGGGGCAGATGGAATAAACACCGTTGCAAAGAACTGAGAATTGATCTCGTGAATGTTGAAATGATCAGATCCACTTGAAGAGAAGAACGTCGGTTGGAAGAGAATTGGCATGAGAATCTCGATGATCAAGAAGGCTTAGTATCCACATAGAAATATGGGAACACCGCTTAGGGAAGGTATGGAATCAACACTTGGCATTGAAGCAACTCGAATACCTCAAATTAAAACAAAACAAAGGATTGGCTCGTAGAATAAGCCGGAAACAAACATATGATAGATCCCATATCGTATCATGTGTGTGTTGGAAAGATATCCTACGAGATACTTGAATTCCCACTTATAAACTCCCGAGATTTTCTGGTTATGCAATCTGGTGTTGGGGATACAGGGGACGCAATATATCTCACCCAAACTAACAATACCAAGATCAAGTTGTATCCATCCTTCAACACATAACCAAGAAAGCTTCGGAAATCGTGTACCTCAACCTTCGAAAAGCATCCGTTATACGAGTTATGGCAATACTCCCGAACTCCCGCCCCAGTACTGGGTGGCGTCGAGGTGATCTCACCAACAACTGCATAAAAGAGATTTTCGATGTCAGCGAAACTCAGGTATTCCAGAACTGCAACGATAAAATTGTGACGACAACACCTCGGAGCTCAACTCCCCGGGACACTGCCACAACCCCTAAATGTCAGGACGCACCAAGAACAATGTTCTCGTCACAAAACCATCGGAACAATTCCAAGATACCCGTGTGATCCTAAATTTTTTTAGTGAAATTTGAGGAGAGGAAAATCAAAACATCTACGTCAGGAGACCTCACCAGAGCGACGAAGGGACTGAGAAGTAAAAAGAATCCTACTCTCCGATATATATAATCCTAAGACTCAAACCATTTTGTTCTAGACTCAACAACGCCAGCGATTCGATCAAGAAGGGGGCTGATAAGTCGGGGATGGCTCTGATTACCAACTTGTAACGCCCACGATGCGGCTATATCTCCCACGTGTCGAGGCACGACTTAGAGGCATAACCGCATTGTGGTTTTGTCGCAAGAAGGGTCATCTTCACACAATCCCATGTAATGAACAAGAATGGGATAAAGAGTTGGCTTACAATCGCCACTTCACACAATACATAAATAAATCATACATCAATCAGAGTACACACATAGGTCCGACTACGGAACCAAAATAAAAGAAGACAACCCCAAATGCTAGATCTCCGATCGTCCCAACTGGGCTCCACTACTGATCATCAGGAAACGAAATATAGTAACGACCAAGTTCCTCGTCGAATTCCCACTTGAGCTCAGTTGCGTCACCTGCACTGGTATCATCGGCACCTGCAACTGTTTTGGAAGTATCTGTGAGTCACGAGGACTCAGCAATCTCACACCCGCGAGATCAAGACTATTTAAGCTTATAGGAAAGGATGGGGTAATGAGGTGGAGCTGCAGCAAGCACTAAGCATATATGGTGGCTAACATACGCAAATCAGAGCGAGAAGAGGAGCAACGGAACGGTCGTGAAGCTAGGAATGATCAAGAAGTGATCCTGAACTCCTACTTACGTCAAACATAACCCAAAAACTGTGTTCACTTCCCGGACTCCGCCGAAAAGAGACCATCACGGGTACACACACGGTTGATGTATCTTAATTAAGTCAAGTGTCAAGTTCTCAACAACCGGACATTAACAAATTCCCATCTGCCACATAACCGCGGGCACGACTCTCAAAAGTTTATACCCTGCAGGGGTGTCCCAACATAGCCCATTATAAGTTCTCATGGTCAACGAAGGATATTCCTTCTCCCAGGAAGATCCGATCAGTCTTGGAATCCCGGTTTACAAGACATTTCGACAATGGTAAAACAAGACCAGCAAAGCCGCTCGATGTGCCGACAATCCCGATAGGAGCTGCACATATCTCGTTCTCAGGGCAACACCGGATGAGACATCCTACGAGTAAAACCAGACCTCGAGTTTCCACGAGGGGGCCCTGCAGTCTACTCAGTTCGGACTAGCACTGGCCCGGGGGGGGGGGGGGTTAAAATAAAGATGACCCTCAGGAGCGCGACTCCCAAGGGAAAAGAAATAGGTGATAGGCAAATGGTAAAACCAAGGTTGGGCCTTGCTGGAGGAGTTTTATTCAAAGCGAACAGTCAAGGGGGTCCCATAAATCACCCAACCGCCTAAGGGACGCAAAATCAAGGAACATAACACCGGTATGACAGAAACTAGGGCGGCAAGAGTGGAACAAAACACTAGGCATAAGGCCGAGCCTTCCACCCTTTACCAAGTATATAAATGCATTAATTAAATAAGAGATATTGTGATATCCCAACATATCCATGTTCCAACATGGAACAACCTTCATCTTCACCTGCAACTAGCAACGCTATAAGAGGGGCTGAGCAAAAGCGATAACATAGCCAAACAATGGTTTGCTAGGAAAGGTGGGTTAGAGGCTTGACATGGCAATATGGGAGGCATGATATAACAAGTGGTAGGTAGCGCGGCAAAGCAATAGAGCGAACAACTAGCAAGCAAAGATAGAAGTGATTTCGAGGGTATGATCATGTTGCCTGAAATCCCTCTAGGAAGAAGAACGAGTCCATGAAGAAGACAAACGGATGTAGTCAAACGAATCCTCACAACTTCGGAACGAAACCGAAGGTAACGAGAGAAGCAACCCAGAAAGAAACAAACAACATAGTAAACAACCACCACATACACATGGCATGACGCACAAACAAGTATGATGCATGTCCGATTTAACGAGGCATGGCATGGTAAAATGCAACAACCAATACTACAAATTAAGTGGAGCTCAATATGCAACGAGTTACGTATTGACAAAACAACACATCAATTATTTAGTTCGCTCTTGCTTATGCTACTCATCAATATGAAATGTTTTTAAACATGGCAAAAGGTGAAGCATAACAAAACTACCTATTTAGGCAAGTTTAAATGAGGCAGGAAATAACAAACGACAATTCCGGAAAATCCTCATATGCATATTTTAGATTTGGTACTGTTCTTCCATAACATCATTTTAATGTTTTTAAACAGCAAAATAAAGTGCACCAAGTTAATCTATGCATTTTTCTACCCCATTTACATATAAAGTTTATTAAATTCTGAGTTACGGTTATTAAGCTATGAAATAAATCATTTTAACATGGCATTCGAGCTAATTTAAACAAACAGCAATTTAAACATTTCAAACATGGATGAAAATGGCAAATTATGAAACTAGATGAAATTCTAAGCATTTTACATGTTTGAATCATTTTAATCCGATGCACGGTTGATGGGATATTAAATGCATGAACATGGAGGGTTTCTTTTCAAAACTGCAATTCCCTGGATAATTAGCAAAATCACAGATTTGGGAAAAAAACGTACGCGGGCCGAATCTGGCTAGCCCGATAGTGCAAAGGAGAGGCTGGGGGCTGCTCACCCTGGGCCAAGGCCCGACTGGAGAGGAGGAGGCCCAAGCGGCGCAGATCTAGGCTTCGGGCGTGCTTGCGGCCCAGGAGGCTGGCCATACTGGCGCGGTCGAGGACGGGGTCAACGCGGGTGAGGCGCTCGTCTCCTCGTTCGTGAAACAGGGGATCGAGCAGCAGGAGGAAGGAAGCGGCGGCGCTGGAGGGTGCTGGTGGCCGGATTCGGCGATGCGGCGGGGGCAGACGAGGTCCTGGAGGCGCTCGGGCAGAGGTGGGGGAAGTCCATGGCGCTGGAGCCTTCTCGGTTCTCGCGCACGACGCACAGGCAGAAGGCTGCAGCGCTACAAAGAGAACCGAGAGAGGGGATGAGATGTGAGTGGAGGAGGAGACCGAAGGAAGGATAAGGGCGCGCTATGGGACGGCAGAACTGACCGGATCCAGGACAAGGACGTGATCTCCGGCGAAAGAAGGTGATTCCCGGCAGCGTCGAGCTCCGGTGGTGGTGCCACGGTCTACTGCTGCTCCTGCCTGAAGAACACAGGGAAACGAGGAGAGTTTAGCACCGGGATTGAGAGTGACGACGAGGGGGAGGCAAGGGACGGCTAGGCTTGGCCTGGTCGTGGTCGTGGTCGCCGGAAGGCACGTTGGATCGGGAGGAGCAGCGAGCACGGGGGAGCGAGAGGTTCGCGGGGCCTCTGCTTGCGGGAGGCTGGGAGCAAGGCTGCGGGTTGGCTCGGGATGGATCTGGGAGGATCCCAGGGTGGGAGGCGAGTGGGTGGATGGCTGGCGGCGGGTGAGGGGATTTAGTGGATGGGACAAGCCTCCTAAAAACTAGGGTTAGGCTCTTTAAATAGCTAGGTGGACTAGCTTAAGGCAAAACGGACCCTCCGATCAAAATCGAACGGTCGAAAAAATAGGCTGTGGAGTCCAATAATGAAAACGGAGATGTTTTATAGATGTTAGGGGATGATCCGGACCCAACGGTAACGATAGTCTGGTTCGGGTTCGGGGAAGTTTTCGGACACGGGCAAGGGGTCGATGCATTGTGCAGAGAGGTTCAAATGGCCGGATAACAAAAGAACAGTCGGTCTTGAGAAAGGTCAACAGAGACGAGGAAGAAGCGGCAACTATCAACGGGTGCAAGTTTTTTTTGAAAACATGCGATGCAATGCTCATGATGACATGATGAATGCAACAAACAAAATAAAACACACAGCGAACACGAAATATATGGAAGGCATCTGGAGCATCGGTCTCGGGGCATTACAATTTCCATTCAAGCAAACATGTCCGACGCTTGGTAGACAGGACCGTCCACTGTGCCGGGGCTGAACTAAACTGCGAGGAGATAAGTCATTATGTTTCATGGCTTGAGGATCTTGATGCTATCAAGAGAAGTTATTTTCCTGGACTTAAAAATCTTAGTACTCAAAATGTGCGACCAATAGTGTTTGTATTGAACTACGGTCACATCTATTTAGGAAAGATGGTAAGATTTTTACTATTTGTCCTCAGTGCATCTTTTGCATACATTATTTTTCAAGCTAAACTTCATTGCTAAGTATGTTACTATACGATGTTCTTCAACAGGGACTCTCGATGACAGTTGTGCCTCAGTGGATCGGTACTAAAGGTCACATGTCAATGGTTAGCTTACGGCCAAGACATCCTACATTGCACAAGAGTGCATTCAGGATTTCTACAACCGAGGAACGCTTCATAGTGAAAGACTGGAGCAAAATTGTGAAGGATCGCAGAGAAGTACTAGTGGGGAGCAATCAGAAGCGCAGCCCACGATTAGGAGACAGGTTCATCTGCATGCCCCAATATGATGAATCAGGAGATCTATACATGTTCTATGCTATTTTACTAGAGAGAGAGAGCAACAGGAGTTATTAGCTAGTTCATGCTCTTAGTACTTGTCCTCTCATGTCCGTGTTCTTCGTCCTGAACTTAATCTCCAAGTGATTTGCTTTTGTGGTCTTATGAACGCTTATAATCTCATGACTCGATGATATCTTTGCTTCTGGTACGTACAAGTGAATGTTTCTTCTTTAAGCTAGTGTTGGTGGTGATTAGATAGCGGTAATGAATATAATGATTAAATAGTGGTAATGATGACTATGTGATTAGTAGCTAGCTAGTACTGTTGTTGGTGATGATATGATGCAAGAGTTTTTATATTAATATGATGATGATGAGTTATCATTTATGAAAGAAACTGCAGATTAGTTTCAACTAGATGGACCCTAGCTAAGTGATCAGGTATATGCCATATCCATATTACTTGATCACTTAGGACGTCCTAAGTGATCAAGTAATATGGATATGGCATATACTTGATCACTTAGCTAGCTAGGATCCATGCATCTAGTTGAAACTAATCTGCGGTACTTTCACCTAATGATTTAACAACTCATTATAATGTAAAAACAATCTCTAAATTAAATTGAATACACAAAATTAAAGGAAAAATAAAAAATAAAACCAAAACCCCCCAAACCTTCAGTACTGGTTGGTGTTACCAACCGGTACTAAAGGTCTCCCCGCACCCGGCCCTGGCTCGTGCCACGTGGTGGCACTTTAGCGGCGGTTCGTGTCGAACCGGTACTAAAGGGGGGACCTTTAGTCCCCACCCTTTAGTGCCTGTTACAGAACCGGCACTAAAGGCCCTTACGAACCGGTGCTATCTCCCAGTTCTGCACTAGTGAGAAGCTCCTCAACGCCGGCACGATCACCTTGTTGTAGAGGATCACCCATGTGTCGGGGAACGCAGTAATTTCAAAAAAATTCCGACGATGACGCAAGATCTATGTGATGCATAGCAACGAGAGAGGAGAGTGATGTTTACGTACCCTCGCAGACCGAAAGCGGAAGCGTTATGACAACACGGTTGATGTAGTCGTACATTTTCACGATCCGGCCGATCCTAGTACTGAAAGTACGGCACCTCCACGATCTGCACACGTTCGGCTCGGTGACGTCCCACGAGCTCTCGATCCAGCTGAGTGTCGAGGGAGAGCTTCATCAGCACGACGGCATGATGATGAAGCTACCGGTGCAGGGCTTCGCCTAAGCACGGCAACGATGTGACCGATGTGGATTATGGTGGAGGGGGGCACCGCACACGGCTAAGAGATCAATGATCAACTTGTGTGTCTGTGGGGTGCCCCCCTCCCCCGTATATAAAGGAGTGGAGGAGGGGGGAGGGCCGACCCTCTATGGCGCGCCCTGGAGGAGTCCTACTCCCACCGGGGACTCCCCCTTCCCTAGTTGGACTAGGAGAGAAGTAAGGGGGAGAGAGGGAGGAAGGAAAGGGGGCGCTGCCCCCCCTTCCTAGTCCAATTCAGACCAGACGAGGAGGGGGCGCGCGGCGTGCCCTGGCTGCCCCTCTCTCTCTCCACTAAAGCCCATTAGGGCCCATATACTTCCTAGGGGATTCCGGTAACCTCCTGGTACTCCGGTATATGCCCGAACTCTCTCGAAACCTTTCCGATGTCCAAACATAGTCGTCCAATATATCGATCTTTATGTATCAACCATTTGGAGACTCCTCGTCATGTCCATGATCATATCCGGGACTCCGAACTATCTTTGGTACATCAAAACACATAACTCATAATACAAATCATCATCGAACGTTAAGCGTGCGGACCCTACGGGTTCGAGAACTATGTAGACATGATCGAGACACATCTCCGATCAATAGCCAATAGCAGAACCTGGATGCTCATATTGGCTCCTACATATTCTATGAAGATCTTTATCGGTCAAACCGCATAACAACATACGTTGTTCCCTTTGTCATCGGTATGTTACTTGCCCGAGATTCGATCGTCGGTATCTCAATACCTAGTTCAATCTCGTTACTGACAAGTCTCCTTACTCGTTCCGTAATGCATCATCCCGTAACTAACTCATTAGTCACATTGCTTGCAAGGCTTATAGTGATGTGCGTTACCGAGAGGGCCCAGAGATACCTCTCCGACAATCGGAGTGACAAATCTTAATCTCGATCTATGCCAACTGAACAAACACCATCGGAGACACCTGTAGAGCATCTTTATAATCACCCAGTTACGTTGTGATGTTTGATAGCACACAAAGTGTTCCTCCGGTATTCGGGAGTTGCATAATCTCATAGTCGTACGAACATGTATAAGTCATGAAGAAAGCAATAGCAATAAAACTATACGATCATTATGCCAAGCTAACAGATGGGTCTTGTCCATCACATCATTCTCTAATGATGTGATCCCGTTCATCAAATGACAACACATGTCTATGGTCAGGAAACATAACCATCTTTGATAAACAAGCTAGTCTAGTAGAGGCATACTAGGGGCACTTTGTTTTGTCTATGTATTCACACATGTACTAAGTTTCCGGTTAATACATTCTAGCATGAATAATAAACATTTATCATGATATAAGGAAATAAAGTAATAACTTTATTATTGCCTCTAGGGCATATTTCCTTCACCATGTCATGACGCAGATCACCTCGAGGGAGGCCAGCGACGCCGCGGGCACTGGCACCGACAGGATGGTCATTTCCATGGCGCTGCCCTGCTGCACGAACGTGGTGTTCATCTGCGAGAAGGCCGATGATACGATGACGATGGTGATCCTTACGGGCAGCAGGCGGAGGAGGATCTTGACCTCCTCCACCTGAGTCACGGTGCACAGCTTCCACGAGGTCGCTGCCTCCAGCCTCTCCTCCATGCCCAACTGCGTGACGATGGCCGCCTTGTCGAGGAACTTGAAGTCACTGGTGTGTGCGATCTTGGGCTGGGGCGAGTCGATCTTGGGCTGGTGTGCTATGAATTTGAACTATGTGTTGTTTCGTATTTTTTCGTATGTGTTGTTTCATTTTTTTCCAAGCACCGGCAGGTCGTGCGTGCTGAATTTTCTAGCGCCTGCTGGCGTTACATCGGCGCGCTAAATTTTGCAACGCCTAAAAAAGCAAACAACATCTCCGCGCGTGAAAACGCTATTTTAGCGCTGTAAAAAAAATAGCGCGCCGCGCAACCGCGCGTTTGTTGGAGATGCTCTTATGAGGCTGATAACGAGGCACGAGTTTTCTTTATCCAGATTGATACTAGTAACCAGGACGTTAACTGAAAACAGACAATGTCAGCCAATTCGAACACTTCGTGCCTGATTGTCTAGTGTAGTTCTAAAGAAGATGACTCGCCTAGTGTAGTTCTTACTCTTCCCTTAATTAATTGGAAAAGATACCAAGGCTGTTGCTTTTTGTCAAATCTCCCCTTTTATCATATTGCGCCAAGTGCAATGTTCCTCGTATATAATGTATAGTACTCATTGTGAATCTGTTGGATCTGACGATGTGCCTGCACATCAGAGTTTGTGCTTCTTACCTCTTCTGAATCTGACAATTGACTTCATCTCTAGCTACCATTGTACTTCATCTCTGTATCTAATGACTTCATCTCTGTAGCTATACTAAACTAAACAAGCACTGCCATTTTAGGCTAGCGCGCATGGTTGCATAGTGGGGATTACGTACTAGACTCTTACGCGTCATTTCTGAAGATGTCCACGGAATTTGTAGTTCATCCAACAGTTTTTTTAGAGCACGCGAAAGGCGTGCCTTAGCTTTATAGAAGGGCAGAAAAATATTTACAAGCTATTACAAACCGCAAGCATCACCAAAAGGCGTGCCTACATCCTCCTTGACCAGCTCCTAAGCGACTACTCACAAAAGTGTAGCACTCCACTCCCTCTCGCTAAATCCCATAATTGGCGTTCCCTGAGAATGTTCCTGGCCGTATCTAGTTCATTACACATGTTGTTCCTACCAAAAACCCTACCATTCCTCTTGAAAGTGCTAGTTATCGACTAGAGGGGGGGGGGTGAATAGGCGATTTTTATGAAAGTCTTCAAAACACGGGGGCTTTGAAGACAAACGATAGAAATGAACCTATGGATATGCAGCGGAAGGTAGACTACACTGGACAAGCCATAGTCAAGTAAGCAATGAAGTGAAAGGACGAAGACTATCAGCAGCTAGGTAGTATGGATCAGAATGGAAGATAGTATGAAGCCAAACAACAATAGTCGTCACACAGTGAAGTCAATCAGATCAAGCAAGCAGGCAATGACTTCACGAAGATAAACAGTAAGTAATGAGAGGTAAGAGATAGAACCAGTTGCTTGGTGAGGACAGAGATTTGTTGGACCAGTTCCAGTTGCTGTGACAACTGTACGTCTGGTTAGGGAGGCTGAGATTTAACTCAGAAGACCGCGTCTTCACCTTATTGCCCTGGAGCTAAGGACACTTAGTCCTCACCCAATCACTCTGGTAAGTCTTCAAGGTAGACTTCCGAACCTTCACAGACTTCGTTCACCGGCAGTCCACAATGACTCTTGGATGCTCAGAACGCGACGCCTAACCGGCTAGAGGATTCACAGTCCTCAAGTGTAACAAGTCTTCAGATCACGCGGACAGAAAGACTTCAATGATGCCAAACACTCTTTGGGCTCTGGGTGGTTTGGGCTTTGTCCTCGCAAGGATCTCTCTCTCAAATGCGTCGGAGGTGGGTTGCTCTCAAACGACAAAAGCCGTGCACTAACTCTGAGCAGCCGCTAATTTATGGTGTAGGGGGTGGGCTATTTATAGCCAGGAGTCAACCCGACCTGATTTTTCTGAAATGACCCTGGGTCACTAACGAACTGACACGTGTCCAACGGTCAGATTTCAAACACACGCGACAGCTTGACCTGGGCTACAAGTAAAGCTGACTTGTCCAACTCTGGATAAGAGTTGCTCTCATTGTCTTCGCTCAAAGAAATAGGATTTGGTTGAGCATCACATCAGTCACTCTGACTTTGTTCACTTGGACCCCACTTAACAGTGCGGTGGTTCCTATGACTCAACAAAGAAGAAAAGGAAACTACGAAACAACTATGTCTTCGCACTCCATAGTCTTCATGCAATGTCTTCTCATGTCATAGTCTTCGTTGTGAATATCTTCACAGACCACCATTGTCTTCAATGTCTTCACACATTTTTAGGGGTCATCTCTGGTAGGTAAACCGAATCAATGAGGGACTACTACCTGTGTTATCCTGCAATTCTCACAAACACATTAGTCCCTCAACCAAGTTTGTCGTCAATACTCCAAAACCAACTAGGGGTGGCACTAGATGCACTTACAATCTGCCCCTTTTTGGTGATTGATGACAAACAGGTTGAAGTTTTCAACGGGGATAAAAGTATGTGAAAGTTTAAGGATTGGGGCATTGTCTTCGTAAGTAGAAAAGGCTCCCCCGTGAAGATGTGCATATAAGTAGTTTGCTTTTGAATGCAAATGCACATGGCAGGTTTTACTTGTGGAGATCCTCTTCAACTTATGAAGACAATTCATCATGCACATAAAAGATATAATGAAGATAAAGACATGCATAATGAAAAATGGACGTCTGCGAAATGACTTCATGTGGAATTTATCGTCGCATCACAAAGTAGCAGACGACCATCGAGTTTAAGTGTTACTGAAGGAAATATGCCCTAGAGGCAATAATAAAGTTATTATTTATTTCCTTATATCATGATAAATGTTTATTATTAATGCTAGAATTGTATTAACCGGAAACATAATACATGTGTGAATACATAGACAAACAGAGTGTCACTAGTATGCCTCTACTTGACTAGCTCGTTGATCAAAGATGGTTAAGTTTCCTAGCCATTGACATGGGTTGTCATTTGATTAACGGGATCACATCATTAGGAGAATGATGTGATTGACTTGGCCCACTCCGTTAGCTTAGCACTCGATCGTTTAGTATGTTGTTATTGCTTTCTTCAGGACTTATACATGTTCCTATGACTATGAGATTATGCAACTCCCGTTTACCGGAGGAACACTTTGTGTGCTACCAAACGTCACAACGTAACTGGGTGATTATAAAGGTTCTCTAGAGGTGTCTCCGAAGGTACTTGTTGGGTTGGCGTATTTCGAGATTAGGATTTGTCACTCCGATTGTCGCAGAGGTATCTCTGGGCCCTCTCAGTAATGCACATCACTTAAGCCTTGCAAACATTGCAACTAATGAGTTTGTTGCGGGATGATGTATTACGAAACGAGTAAAGAGACTTGCCGGTAACGAGATTGAACTAGGTATTGAGATACCGACGATCGAATCTCGGGCAAGTAACATACCGATGACAAAGGGAACAACGTATGTTGTTATGCGGTCTGACCGATAAAGATCTTCGTAGAATATGTGGGAGCCAATATGAGTATCCAGGTTCCGCTATTGGTTATTGACCGGAGACGTGTCTCGGTCATGTCTACATAGTTCTGGAACCCGTAGGGTCCGCACGCTTAAAGTTCGATGACGGTTATATTATGAGTTTATGTGTTTTGATGTACCGAAGGTAGTTCAGAGTCCCGGATGAGATCGGGGACATGACGAGGAGTCTCGAAATGGCCGAGACGTAAAGATCGATATATTGGACGACTATATTCGGACTTCGGAAAGGTTCCGAGTGATTCGGGTATTTATCGGAGTACCGGAGAGTTACGGGAATTCGCCGGGGAGAAGTATTGGGCCTTATTGGGCCATACGGGAATAGAGGAGAGAGGCCAAAAGGAAGGAGGCGCGCACCCCCCCTCTGGTCCGAATTGGACAAGGGGTGCAGCCCCCTTTTCCTCCTCCCTCTCCCCCTCTTTCCTTCTCTCCTACTCCAACAAGGAAAGGAGGAGTCCTACTCCCGGTGGGAGTAGGACTCCCCCCTTGGCGTGCCCTCCTCCTTGGCCAGCCGCCTCCCCCCTTGCTCCTTTATATACGGGGGCAGGGGGCACCCCATTGACACAACAATTGATCCCTTGGATCTCTTAGCCATGTGCGGTGCCCCCCTCCATCATAATCCACCTCGGTCATATCGTAGCGGTGCTTAGGCGAAGCCCTGCGTCGGTAGAACATCATCATCGTCACCACGCCGTCGTGCTGACGGAACTCTTCCTCAAAGCTCGGCTGGATTGGAGTTCGAGGGACATCATCGGGCTGAACGTGTGCTGAACTCGGAGGTGCCGTGCGTTCGGTACTTGATCGGTCGGATCGTGAAGACATACGACTACATCAACCGTGTTGTGCTAACGCTTCCGCTTTCGGTCTACGAGGGTACGTGGACAACACTCTCCCCTCTCATTGCCATGCCTCACCATGATCCTGTGTGTGCGTAGGAATTTTTTTGAAATTACCACGTTCCCCAGCAGTGGCATCCGAGCCTGGTTTTATGCGTTGATGTTATATGCACGAGTAGAAGACAAGTGAGTTGTCGGCGATATAAGTCATACTGCTTACCAGCATGTCATACTTTGGTTCGACGGTATTGTTGGATGAAGCGGCCCGGGCCGACATTACGCGTACGCTTACGCGAGACTGGTTCTACCAACGTGCTATGCACACAGGTGACTAGCGGGTGTCAGTTTCTCCAACTTTACTTGAACGGAGTGTGGCTACGCCCGGTCCTTGCGAAGGTTAAAACATCACCAACTTGACAAACTATCGTTGTGGTTTTGATGTGTAGGTAAGAACGGTTCTTGCTCAGCCCGTAGCAGCCACGTAAAATTTGCAACAACAAAGTAGAGGACGTCTAACTTGTTTTTGTAGGGCATGTTATGATGTGATATGGTCAAGACATGATGCTAAATTTTATTGTATGAGATGATCATGTTTTGTAACCGAGTTATCGACAACTGGCAGGAGCCATATGGTTGTCGCTTTATTGTATGCAATGCAATCGCCCTATAATGCTTTACTTTATCACTAAGCAGTAGCGATAGTCGTAGAAGCATAAGATTGGCGAGACGACAATGATGCTACGATGAAGATCAAGGTGTCGCGCCGGTGACGATGGTGATCATGACGGTGCTTCGGAGATGGAGATCACAAGCACAAGATGATGATGGCCATATCATATCACTTATATTGATTGCATGTGATGTTTATCTTTTATGCATCTTATCTTGCTTTGATTGACGGTAGCATTATAAGATGATCCCTCACTAAATTATCAAGGTATAAGTGTTCTCCCTGAGTATGCACCGTTGCGAAAGTTCTTCGTGCTGAGACACCACGTGATGATCGGGTGTGATAGGCTCTACGTTCAAATACAACGGGTGCAAAACAGTTGCACACGCGGAATACTCAGGTTAAACTTGACGAGCCTAGCATATAACAGATATGGCCTCGGAACACTGAGACCGAAAGGTCGAGCGTGAATCATATAGTAGATATGATCAACATAGTGATGTTCCCATTGAAACTACTCCATCTCACGTGATGATCGGACATGGTTTAGTTGATATGGATCACGTGATCACTTAGAAGATTAGAGGGATGTCTATCTAAGTGGGAGTTCTTAAGTAATATGATTAATTGAACTTAAATTTATCATGAACTTAGTCCTGATAGTATTTTGCAAATTATGTTGAAAGATGTTAGTAGCAATGATGCGGATTGGATCCGTGATCTAAGGATTATCCTCATTGCTGCACAGAAGAATTATGTCCTTGATGCACCGCTAGGTGACAGACCTATTGCAGGAGCAGATGCAGACGTTATGAACGTTTGGCTAGCTCAATATGATGACTACTTGATAGTTTAGTGCACCATGCTTAACGGCTTAGAATCGGGACTTCAAAGACGTTTTGAACGTCATGGACCATATGAGATGTTCCAGGAGTTGAAGTTAATATTTCAAGCAAATACCCGAGTTGAGAGATATGAAGTCTCCAACAAGTTCTATAGCTAAAAGATGGAGGAGAATAGCTCAAGCAGTGAGCATGTGCTCAGATTGTCTGGGTACTACAATCGCTTGAATCAAGTGGGAGTTAATCTTCTAGATAAAATAGTGATTGAAAGAATTCTCTAGTCACCATCACCAAGTTAGTAGAACTTCGTGATGAACTATAGTATGCAAGGGATGACGAAAATGATTCCCAAGCTTTTCATGATGATGAAATCGATGAAGGTAGAAATAAAGAAAAAACATCAAGTGTTGATGGTTGACAAGACCACTAGTTTCAAGGAAAAGGGCAAAGGGAAGAAGGGGAACTTCAAGAAGAACGGCAAGCAAGTTGCTGCTCAAGTGAAGAAGCCCAAGTCTGGACCTAAGCCTGAGACTAAGTGCTTCTACTACAAAGGGACTGGTCACTAGAAGCGGAACCACCCCAAGTATTTGGCGGATAAGAAGGATGGCAAAGTGAACAAAGGTATATTTGATATACATGTTATTGATGTGTACTAGTTATTATAGCAACCCCTCAGTATTTGATACTAGTTCAGTTGCTAAGATTAGTAACTCGAAACGGGAGTTGCAGAATGAACAGAGACTAGTTAAGCGTGAAGTGACGATGTGTGTTGGAAGCGGTTCCAAGATTGATATGATCATCATCGCACACTCCCTATACTTTCGGGATTAGTGTTGAACCTAAATAAGTGTTATTTGGTGTTTGCGTTGAGCATGAATATGATTTGATCATGTTTATTGCAATACGGTTATTCATTTAAGTTAGAGAACAATTGTTGTTCTGTTTACATGAATAAAACCTTCTATGGTCATACACACCAACGAAAATGGTTTGTTGGATCTCGATCGTAGTGATACACATATTCATAATATTGAAGCCAAAAGATGCAAAGTTAACAATAATAGTGCAACTTATTTGTGGCAGTGCCGTTTAGGTCATATCGGTGTAAAGCGCATGAAGAAATTCCATACTGATGGACTTTTGGAACCACTTGATTATGAATCACTTGGTACTTGCGAACCGTGCCTCATGGGCAAGATGACTAAAACGCCGTTCTCCGGAACTATGGAGAGAGCAACAGATTTGTTGGAAATCATACATACAGATGTATGTCGTCCGATGAATATTGAGGCTCATGGCGGATATCGTTATTTTCTCACCTTCACAGGTGATTTGAGCATATATGGGTATATCTACTTAATGAAACATAAGTCTGAAACATTTGAAAAGTTCAAAGAATTTCAGAGTGAAGTTGAAAATCATCGTAACAAGAAAATAAAGTTTCTACGATCTGATCGTGGAGGAGAATATTTGAGTTATGAGTTTGGTCTTCATTTGAAACAATGCGGAATAGTTTCGCAACTCACGCCACCCGGAACACCACAGCGTAATGGTGTGTCCAAACGTCGTAATCGTACTCTACTAGATATGGTGCGATCTATGATGTCTCTTACTGATTTACCGCTATCGTTTTGGGGTTATGCTTTAGAGACGGCCGCATTCACGTTAAATAGGGCACCATCAAAATCCGTTGAGACGACGCCTTATGAACTGTGGTTTGGCAAGAAACCAAAGTTGTCGTTTCTTAAAGTTTGGGGCTGCGATGCTTATGTGAAAAAGCTTCAACCTGATAAGCTCGAACCCAAATCGAAGAAATGTGTCTTCATAGGATACCCAAAGGAGACTATTGGGTACACCTTCTATCACAGATTCGAAGGCAAAACTTTTGTTGCTAAATTCGGAATTTTTCTGGAGAAGGAGTTTCTCTCGAAAGAACTGAGTGGGAGGAAAGTAGAACTTGATGAGGTAACTGTACCTGCTCCCTTATTGGAAAGTAGTTCATCGCAGAAACCGGTTTCTGCGACACCTACACCAATTAGTGAGGAAGCTAATCATGATGATCATGTAACTTCAGATCAAGTTACTACCGAACCTCGTAGGTAAACCAGAGTGAGATCTGCACCAGAGTGGTACCGTAATCCTGTTCTGGAGGTCATGTTACTTGACCATGACGAACCTACGAACTATGAGGAAGCGATGATGAGCCCAGATTCCGCGAAATGGCTTGAGGCCATGAAATATGAGATGAGATCCATGTATGAGAACAAAGTATGGACTTTGATTGACTTGCCCAATGATCGGTGAGCCATTGAGATTAAATGGATCTTGAAGAGGAAGACGGACGCTGATAGTAGTGTTACTATCTACAAAGCTAGAATTGTCGCAAAAGGTTTTCGGCAAGTTCAAGGAGTTGACTACGATGAGAGTTACTCACTCGTATCTATGCTTAAGTCTGTCTGAATCATGTTAGCAACTGCCGCATTTTATGAAATCTGGCAAATGGATAAACAAAACTGCATTCCTTAATGGATTTATTAAAGAAGAGTTGTATATGATGCAACCAGAAGGTTTTGTCCATCCTAAAGGTGCTAACAAAATATGCAAGCTCCAGCGATCCATCTATGGACGGGTGCAAGCATCTCGGAGTTGGAATATACGCTTTGATAAGTTGATCAAAGCATATAGTTTTATACAGACTTGCGGTGAAGCCTGTATTTACAAGAAAGTGAGTGGGAGCACTAGAACATTTCTGATAAGTATATGTGAATGACATATTGTTGATCGGAAATAATGTAGAATTATTCTGCAAAGCATAAAGGAGTATTTGAAAGGAGTTTTTCAAAGAAGGACCTCGGTGAAGCTGCTTACATATTGAGCATCAAGATCTATAGAGATAGATCAAGACGCTTGATGAGTTTTTTCAATGAATACATACCTTGACAAGATTTTGAAGTAGTTCAAAATGGAACAGTCAAAGAAAGAGTTTCTTGCCTGTGTTACAAGGTGTGTAATTGAGTAAGACTCAAAGCCCGACCACGGCAGAAGATAGAAAGAGAATGAAAGTCATTCCCTAAGCCTCAGGTTCTATAAAGTATGCTATGCTGTGTAGCAGACCTATTGTGTACCTCACCATGATTTTGGCAAGAGGGTACAATAGTGATCTAGGAGTAGATCACTGGACATCGGTCAAAATTATCCTTAGTGAAATAAGGAAATATTTCTCGGTTATGGAGGTGACAAAAGGTTCGTCGTAAAGAGTTACATCGATGCAAGTTTTGACACAGATCTGGATGACTCTAAGTCTCGATCTAGTTACATATTGAAAGTGGGAGCAATTAGCTAGAGTAGCTCCGTGCAGAGCATTGTAGACATAGAAATTTGCAAAATACTTATGGATCTGAATGTGACAGACCCGTTGACTAAACTTATCTCACAAGCAAAACACGATCACACCTTAAAACTCTTTGGGTGTTAATCACATAGCAATGTGAACTAGATTATTGACTCTAGTAAACCCTTTGGGTGTTGGTCACATGACGATGTGAACTATAAGTGTTAATCACATGGTGATGTGAACTATTGATGTTAAATCACATGGCGATGTGAACTAGATTATTAACTCTAGTGCAAGTGGGAGACTGAAGGAAATATGCCCTAGAGGCAATAATAAAGTTATTATTTATTTCCTTATATCATGATAAATGTTTATTATTCATGCTAGAATTGTATTAACCGGAAACATAATACATGTGTGAATACATAGACAAACAGAGTGTCACTAGTATGCCTCTACTTGACTAGCACGTTGATCAAAGATGGTTAAGTTTCCTAGCCATTGACATGGGTTGTCATTTGATTAACGGGATCACATCATTAGGAGAATGATGTGATTGACTTGGCCCATTCCGTTAGCTTAGCACTCGATCGTTTAGTATGTTGCTATTGCTTTCTTCATGACTTATACATGTTCCTATGACTATGAGGTTATGCAACTCCCGTTTACCGGAGGAACACTTTGTGTGCTACCAAACGTCACAACGTAACTGGGTGATTATAAAGGTGCTCTACAGGTGTCTCCGAAGGTACTTGTTGGGTTGGCGTATTTCGAGATTAGGATTTGTCACTCCGATTGTCGGAGAGATATCTCTGAGCCCTCTCGGTAATGCACATCACTTAAGCCTTGCAAGCATTGCAACTAATGAGTTTGTTGCGGGATGATGTATTACGAAACGAGTAAAGAGACTTGCCGGTAACGAGATTGAACTAGGTATTGAGATACCGACGATCGAATCTCGGGCAAGTAACATACCGATGAAAAAGGGAACAACGTATTTTGTTATGCGGTCTGACCGATAAAGATCTTCGTAGAATATGTGGGAGCCAATATGAGTATCCAGGTGCCGCTATTGGTTATTGACCGGAAACATGTCTCGGTCATGTCTACATAGTTCTCAAACCCGTAGGGTCCGCATGCTTAAAGTTCGATGACGGTTATATTATGAGTTTATGTATTTTGATGTACCGAAGGTAGTTCGGAGTCCAGGATGAGATCAGGGACATGACGAGGAGTCTCGAAATGGCTGAGACGTAAAGATCGATATATTGGACGACTATATTCGGACTTTGGAAAGGTTCCGAGTGATTCAGGTATTTATCGCAGTACCGGAGAGTTACGGGAATTCGCCGGGGAGAAGTATTGGGCCTTATTGGGCCATACGGGAATAGAGGAGAGAGGCCAAAAGGAAGGAGGTGCGCACCCCCCCCTCTGGTCCGAATTGGACAAGGGGTGCAGCCCGCTTTTCCTTCTCCCTCTCCCCCTCTTTCCTTCTCTCCTACTCCAACAAGGAAAGGAGGAGTCCTACTCCCGGTGGGAGTAGGACTCCCCCCTTTGCGCGCCCTCCTCCTTGGCCGGCCGCCTCCCCCCCGGCGAGCAATTACGGCGAGGCAGCGGCTTGGCAAGGAGTTTAGGTGGCCAGGCAGCATCAGTGAGGTGTACTGATGCCGTTCCCCCGCTAATCCTGGTCGGTCTTGGCGTAATGGCGCCGGTCCACGGTGGGGTGGCCGCACGGGCATGGCGGCGGCAGAGAGCGCGCTCCGCACCCAGCGGTTCACGACGAGGGTGGCAGCGCGCACTGGGGAGTGGAAGACCACGCGCCGATCTCCGGTGGCTTGGGCGGCGCTGGGTGGCGCCGTCTGCGCTGCGCCTCTCTCGGGCGGCCGCAAAGCCGCCGCTGGCGTCGGTCACGGGGCGGCGCACCTCCTCCAGCTCGTCGCCGACGCCCGCAAGCATCCAGGCGCTCGTGCGGTGCAGAGGACAAGGGGGAGGGCACAGGAAACACGGCGACGCCAGGCACTGGCGAGATCGACAACACACACTGAAGAAAACGACAGTGATTCAGACACTGTTAACTGAATTTGACTGAACCTTATAGAAACAGTGTCCAGTAGGTGTTCGACGAAATGATTTGGTATGAAGAAAAATTTTCCTGGGGCTGGGACTTGGTGAGGTGACCTCTCAATGCACCCAGAGGCTGCCTGATTTTTCTCAGAATTTTTGCAGAGGGATTTGAATGAATTTCATCAAATTTGGCAAATCTGGTCCAAACTTGCAGCAAGTATAGTTTGAAAAATTTGAACTGAAGACCAGTGGATCTTCATGGATCTTGGTTGAGGGTTCAAAGGACTAGGAAGGGAAATTGGTTTGGGGGCAAAAATCAAAACAGAAATGGTAGCTCCTTTGTAAATCTCCAAGAGCTAGAATAGAAGGCAGAAATTGTTTTGATAAGAAATAAAGGGGAAATTTTTTATGGAGAGGTCCAACTTGCTGGATTTGAAGTAAATCATGATCCAAAGATGAGGAAAGGTTTATGAGAGTGGATTTGCACTAAGGTCATGGCAAGAGAGATTTGTTGAAAGGGGCAAAGAATCATTCCAAAAGCCATAGGGCATTTTCAAAGGAATTTTCAAAAGGCATTTTTCCCAAGTGAAAAGCATTTTGGTTTGAGTCCAAATAAAAAAGGAAGAACCTCCAAGACCAAAACCAAGTCTTGGGTGAATCCAAATAAAACCCTTGCCATAAAAAAAATATTTTGAAAGGGAGGGTTCTTTTGAAGACAAATTTTTTTTAAAACACCTCCCTCAATTCAAATAATTTTTTTGAAAAGGCCAAATAAAATTTTGGGTTTCACAACACCTACCCCCTTAGGAAAAATCTCGTCCTCGAGATTTCAGCTGATCCTCGAATAGATATGGATATTCTGCCTGGAGAAAATCTCCCCTTTCCCATGTAGCTTCATCCTTAGTGTGGTTGCTCCACTGAACTCTGAAATTTTTTGTTGTTTTCCGTCGGGTCCTCCTTTCAGACTCTTCCAATATCTTTACTGGCCATTCTCTGTAGGTGAGAGCTGGTTGCACATCAATGCTCTCATGGGATACATGCTTTTCCGGGCTGTTCACACATTTTCTTAATTGCGAGACGTGGAATACGTCATGGACGTCTGACAGCTCCTTGGGTAGGTCTAGCTGGTAGGCTACCGTGCCTCTTCGTGCAATTATACAGAATGGTCCAATAAATCTCGGGGCTAGCTTCCCCTTAATTTTGAACTGTTGCAGGCCCCTCATAGGAGACACTCGTAGGTATACGGAATCACCGGGTTCAAAGCTGACCTCATGATGTTTTTGATCGTAGTAGCTCTTTTGTCGGCTCTGTGCTGTCTTGAGTCTGTCCCTGATCTGTTTAACTTTCTCCTCGGCCTCCTTGAGCATGTCTGGGCCGAAGATACGACTGTCACCTGTTTCTGACCAATTCAGTGGGGTACGGCATCTCCGTCCGTACAATGCTTCAAAGGGTGCCATTTGTAAGCTGGCTTGGTAACTGTTGTTGTAGGGAAACTCGGCATATGGCAAACTTTCCTCCCAACTGGATCCATAGGTGAGCACACAGGCTCTCAGCATGTCCTCTATTATTTGGTTCACACGTTCCGTTTGTCCATCAGTCTGAGGGTGGTACGCTGTACTGAAAGCTAGCTGCGTGCCCAGAGCTTGTTGCAGGTGATCCCAAAATTTGGAGACAAATTGTGTGCCTCGGTCGGATATTATTGTCTTTGGGACTCCATGCAAACAAACTACACGTGAGAGATAAAGCTTGGCCAGCCTTTGTGTGGAGTAGGTAGTCTTCACGGGAATGAAATGAGCAACCTTGGTTAGTCGGTCTGTGATGACCCATATGGCGTCATTTCCGCGTTGTGATCGAGGTAGTCCGACGATGAAGTCCATTCCTATTTCATCCCATTTCCATTCCGGTATCCTGTTTGGCTGGAGTAGCCCTGCTGGCTTTTGATGCTCGGCCTTGATGCACTGACATGAATCGCAACAAGCAATATATGTGGCTATATCCCATTTCATTCGGTGCCACCAAAATCTTTCCTGAATGTCCTTGTACATTTTGGTTCCTCCAGGGTGGATCGAGTATGGAGCGGTGTGGCTTTCGGTTAGGATTTGTTGCTTGAGTTCCTCAATGTTAGGTACGCAAAGTCTGTCTCCGTACCATAATATTCCTTCACTGTCTGTGACGAACTCTGAAGCCTTACCAAGGTTCATTTTCTTTCTTATACCTTCGATGCTGGGATGTCCCTGTTGAGCCTTCTTAATTTGTTTCACTAGGGTGGGTTGTATCTCCAGATTTGATATGGTGCCCTCAGAGACTAACACCATGTTGAGCCTAGCGAACTCTTGCTGAAACTCAGGCCTCAAGTTTTGTGGACCGTCGTTGTCCGGGCTGGGGTTTCGACTAAGGGCATCGGCCACTACATTTGCTTTCCCTGGATGGTAGTGAATACCGACATCATAGTCCTTGACCAATTCCAACCAGCGTCGTTGGCATAAGTTTAGCTCTGGTTGAGTGAAAATATATTTAAGGCTCTTATGGTCCGTATATATTTCACAGCGATTTCCCAACAAAAAGTGCCTCCACTCCTTGAGTGCATGTATGACTGCTGCTAGCTCCAAGTCATGTGTTGGGTAATTTTCCTCATGTTTTCGCAGCTGCCTGGAGGCATACGCGACAACTTTGCCATCCTGCATTAGTACACACCCGAGACCCTTTCGGGACGCGTCACAATACACTTCAAAACTCTTGTGTATGTCTGGCACAGTTAAGACCGGTGCGGTTGTTAGTTTCTTCTTGAGTTCTTGGAAGCTTTTCTCGCATGCTTCCGTCCATACAAATTTCTTGTCTTTCTTGAGCAACTGTGTTATTGGTTTTGCCACAGTGGAGAATCCTTCAATAAATCTTCTGTAATATCCGGCTATTCCCAGGAAACTCCGCACATCTGTCACGTTGGCGGGTGGCTTCCAGTCAAGTATGGCTTTGACTTTCTCTGGGTCTACGGCCACGCCTTCTTGGTTTAATATGTGGCCTAGGAAACCAACTTGTCTTAGCCAAAATTCACACTCGCTAAATTTGGCATACAACTGATGTTTCCTCAATTCACCCAAGACAATTCTGAGATGCTCAGCATGCTCTTCTGGTGTCCTTGAATATACCAGAATATAGTCGATGAACACCACAACAAATTTGTCCATGAATTTCATGAACACTTTGTTCATGAGGTGGACGAAATATGCGGGGGCGTTCGTTAGTCCAAAAGGCATCACTGTGAACTCATATAACCCATATCTGGAAGTGAATGCTGTCTTGGGGATATCTTCTGTCCGTACTTTCAATTGGTGATACCCCGATCTCAAATCAATTTTTGAGAACACCTTGGCTTGTGCGAGCTGGTCAAACAAATCATTTATCCGTGGCATCGGATATTTGTTTTTGATGGTGACCATATTGAGGGCTCGATAGTCTATACACAGTCTCAGTGTCCCATCCTTTTTCTTGGCGAATAATACTGGCGAACCCCATGGTGAGGAGCTGGCTCGAATAAATCCTTTGTCCAATAAATCCTTTATCTGCTTCTTCAACTCCACCAATTCTGAGGGTGCTATTCTATAAGGTTTCTTATAGATGGGAGCGGTGCCAGGTGCTAGTTCGATGCTGAACTCTATCTCTCGGTCTGGTGGCATGCCTGGTAGTTCTTCAGGAAATACGTCAGGGAACTCGCATACCACTGGAACTTTTCTCAGTTCTGAAATGTCCACTTTGTTTAGCTTTGGTTGCCGTGACCGTGGCCTTTCTTGAGCTGTAACCTTTATTGTCTTGCCGTGATGGTGAGTGAGAATCACGGTCCGATTGAAACAGTCAATGAATCCTTTGTTGGTGGTCAACCAGTCCATCCCTAAAATGACATCCAGTCCTTTATTTTCCAACACGATGAGATTTGCTTGGAACTGTAGTCCTTCGAATTCAATGATCACTCCTTGGCAGTAACTCTGAGCGATTTGCTTATTTCCGGGGGACTTGATGATCATAGATTTTTCCAAGGGAAGTATCGGAAAACCATGTTGCAAAACAAAACTCTTCGAAATGAACGAATGGGAAGCTCCAGAATCAAACAAAACCATGGCAGGTACTGTGTTGACAGGGAACGTACCGAGCACGATGTCTGGGGCATTCTGCGCTTCTTCCCTGGTCACATGGTTCAGGTGACCCTTCCTGTGGTTGTTGTTGGGATTGAAATTGTTGCGCTTGGGGGCTGGATTGTTTCCACCATTGTTCGGCTTGGGGGCCGAGTTCCTCGGTTTTGGGCACTGTTTAGCATAGTGCCCTTCTTCTCCACAAGCATAGCATGTGACCCCTGGATGGTACGTGAACTCCTTGTCCCTGGCATGAAACTGTCTGACGGGCCTTAGATCAGTAGTCGTGGATTTCCTTGCTTCTGTCCTTGGAACCTCAGCCTTGCTTTGGTTGTTGCGAGCAAGGGTCGTCTTGTCCCTCTTTCGCTTACGGATATCTTCCAGACTACGGCGCTCATTCTCCAAGGTGATGGCCTTGTCAACCAGAGTTTTAAAATCCGGGAAAGTGTGTACAATCAGTTGGCATCTTAGCGCCGGTGCCAGGCCGTCCAGGAATTTTTCCATCTTCTTGTTCTCTGTCATGTGCTCGTCGTAGGCATAACGAGATAGCTGGGTAAACTGACCGTTGTATTCTGTCACTGACATGCCTCTTTGCTTGAGATCGTCAAATTCTCTCTTCTTGATTTTTATGATGCTCCTGGGGATGTGTGCCCCACGAAAGCCTTCCTTGAACTCTTCCCAGGTGATGTTGTGTTCACTGGGATGCATGTGTAGGAAGTTTTCCCACCATGCTGCAGCTGCTCCAGTAAGGTAGTGTGGTGCATACAACACCTTCTCATGATCTGAACACTGAGCAATAATCAGCTTCCTCTCGATGTCACGAAGCCAATCATCGGCTTCTAGCGGCCTATCGGTGTGAGCAAACGTTGAAGGGCGAGTCTTCTGTAATTCAGATAACTTGGAATGTGGTTGATAGGGTTCACGGTGGTTTCCCATATTGATGACGTGATTCATCATCTCTTGGTGCTATTGCTGGCTTTGTTCGAAGAGACGACATACTTGAGACAGGGCTGCTTCGCTGTCCTGTTGACTGGACTGACCCTGAGTGAAGTTGTTGCTAGTCTGTGTCCCATAAACTTCTGCTGGCTGATTGGGCATGGAACGAGTCCACGGACGAGACATTTTTCCAGTCTGGGGTATTATTTTGCAAAACTCATAAGAAGAACTATGTGGCACAAGGAAAATCTTGCAAAGGCAAAAATTTAAAAGACCTCAAGATTTTTCAAGAAAATAAACAATTCCGCAAGGAGACGAACTGCTTAACCCAAATCTTACACGCGAAAAGCAAACACACGATACAACACTCAGGATGTGCGTACACAATCCTGACATGTTATTTAGACTAGCACAGCTCTCCGGAAAGTAGCGAGCACACTAATACAAACTAGCGTACAGATAAAACACATCATACAAGCAGACATAACGCGCGGCTACTCGGCGTTCTCAGTCGGAGATGGTGACGATGTCCTTTCCCTTGCCGAGGGCAAGACTCAGCGGTGCAGGGGATTCAACCTCCACCTCCTCTCTAGCCAGTTCCTGGCGCGTAGCACTGCGCTGCGGTGATGGTGCGGGGGCGACAGGCGGCAGTGCGGGTGCGGCAGGCGGTGCAGCTCTGACTGGAGTAGGAGCGATGACTCTGTCGAACTCCTCAGTGGTAGGCAGACGGCAAGCAGTGGCCAAAACGGCCGGTGCATAAGAGGCTGAACACGAGACGAATGTCAGAGGCGGTGCTGTGAGGAGAAGCTCCTTCCTGCTGGCAGGACCGCCCCGGACTAAGTCCATGCGGGCAGCCACAAGATCGTCCACGAGGTTGTCGAAAGACTCTTCCAGAGCCTTGAGATACTCCACAACCATCTCGATGGCTTCATCTCGCTCTCCCCGATGGCAGGCGAATGCATAGTGACAAGTGTATGGCACATGGCATGGGAGGTAGCGGTAGCGACGAGTCTTCATCATAGGAAGGATATCCCGAAGGCGAGCTATCGCCTCACGGGCAGCCATCTGCATGGCATGCCTCTCCGTAGGCATGGCCCTTCCCACAAAACGGAAGTGGCGAGATGCAGAACGCCCTCCCTTGAATTGCACCACAGCTTGGTGCATAGACACGTCGTCGCTGAGTTTGTGCTGGTAAAGCGTGAACTCCGGACGAGTCGCTGGCCCGATCGCGAGCTTGGTGATGGAGACGAGGAGTTTGACAAACCCCTCGGGCACGTTAGTGAACACTCGAGTCTCGCAGTTGCTGCCAGCCATCTACAAAAGTAGGCAAAAATTCTGAGTAGTCATGTCATAAATTTATGATGACCAACAGAAAAATTAGCTACATTTGCAAAATGCTGAAAAAGCACAAAAGACGCTAATAACCGATTAGCGATCGCACCTAGTGGCTTCCTACAGTCAGCCTGGCTCTGATACCAAGCTTGTCACGACCGGTTTTTCAATAAAAGACTTATTGAGAGACCAATCCCTTTTACGGACCAGTAAAGAAGAATTCCTTCTCACTGATAGACAATATCTTGGTCACAGAAGAAAAATACCAGGAGTACTGAATATAATACAAGGTTGAGCGGGGACTGCTCAACAATTTATTACATGCACGCCGATAAAACATGACGGCGGATAGGGTGGCATAACTACTAACTCATGATAAGAACGGTGGTGGAAATATCACAGCGGAGCGGGTGATATGACTCCTGCAAACTACAGCTCTTCGAGCGTCGGGGTGAAGCTCGAGGAGGTTTATTGAGGGTGGCGGAAGCGTATGTACTACACGTGACCAATATCCAGGATCGCACAGGACTGACTGGGATTCCTCTAGGCGTCGGACTCACTATCAAACTCTTCATCCAAGAGGTCACCTTCGTCAACATCTGGCCAAATCAACAAGCCAGGTGAGTACTATGAAAGTACTCGCAAGATAGTTCGGACATAAGATATAACAAATGTGAACATGAAGCATATGAACAGATTAACAAGTGCGTTCAGACATAGAGACAATAATGCATGTGAAAATAACAGAGAAGTCGGGCGGTAGTCCTCCCGAAATCCCAAAATAAATACTGGGTGCCAAACGAGGGTCTGAATGACTCCTCGAGAGGAAACTGCAAGAATAATAATGCCGCAGTCGGGCGTCGGGGCGACACCACATAAAGGGCTTATAATAGAAATTAAAAGACAGTGTGTGCCACAGTCGGACGTCTGAGCGACATCACATAAAGGGCTTACATTGAAAGTAAAAGACAAACATGCCACAGTCGGACGTTTGAGCGACATCACATAAAGGGCTTACATTGATAGTAAAAGACAAACATGCCACAGTCGGACGTCTGAGCGACATCACATAAAGGGCTTATCTTCATAACTTAGTAGTTCATGAATTTTAAATCATATCGAGAGAATAAACAGGCATGAGATAAACAACAGGGTTAGTCCATCCACAGGAATAACGTTCAGCCAAGTTTACTACTCAAGCTCACTTACCGGAAAGAAGAATATACCACGAGGTTATGACATAGACATGGATACGCTGATCACGATACTTGACCTTGGATACGATGACTCGGAAGGATTTGACTCTGCAGAGTTTGTACTTTAACCACAACCAACGGATTTCAGTAGTCACGGGGACTAGTTCCGTTTACGGTGTTTTGGAAGAAACACATCTAACCAGTACACACCCATTCAACATTCCGAAGCCAGGGATCACCCTCGGCAACGTTCAAGAAAAACCTTGAGACAGGGAGGCTACAACCTCGCGTAGCATGGGATCAAATTTCTATACGCGCGCTCTAAGGGGTGCCCCCCTCTCGGTCCCAACCGGAAACACCCATGCCCCCTGACCGGATGACTGGCTTTAATCCAGGGCCATGGAACCATCATCCCGGCCCCTCTGTTTGGTGTGTACACAGAAAGAGGTTACCAACTTACTAAACCGCATTCTGGCAGAAAACAAGTGGTAGCACGGAAGGGGGAAGAACGATAACGTGACTCCGTCCACGTTAACGTCGGAATTTATCAGATGATGCAAGGCTGGCATGCTACAACAGTACCACCTTACTGCCCTTCATGTCACCACATGACTAGGCCATCTCTCATCAGAGATCACAGTAACTTTGGAACACACGGGTAGTTGCCTCACAAGCAACGAGATACTCACCGATACTCATATGCCACGCACAACCATTCACGCAAACATGCAAAACATCTATCATATCAAAGGTTCAAACATGCTTGCCTGGTTCGGAGAAGTCGGAGTCTAGCTCAGCGAAGTTCGCGGCTCCGTCACCTCTTCCGGAACCTACGGTATAGCGAAGAAGCATACTAACGTGAAAACCAACGCGTGCATAAAAATTGTTCCAAAAATTTTCCAAATAAATCCCATAAAAAACTAGACAAAATTATAAGACTGCCAGAAAAAGAATCACTCAAAAATCGCTTTTTAATAAAAAGTTATAAGGGTTTCTATCCAGGGACTCATCTGTAATGAAACAGAAAAGTTCCAGGGGCTAAACTGAGAAAACAGAAAACGGTTCGAATAGAAACGCGCCAGCCCACAGAGAAAACGTACTCTGCCCGAAGGCGCCAACAGAAAACGCTTTGGGGGTGAAAGAAGAGAGGCTGACGTGTGGGGGTCCACATGTCAGGTTTGAAAACCCTCGCCGGCGCCCGAAGGCTGCGGAGGTCGCCGGCGCCCGAAGGCTGCGGAGGTCGCCGGCGTCGAACCACGGCGAGTCAGGGAGATCGGAGTGTACCAAGAGTATCAGCGTGCCCTTCCACGTCGGTGGGTGGTGGACTCGAGCATCGGGGAGCACCACGTCGACGGCGACACTTTCTCCGGCGGACGGCGGCTCGGGCGATGGTGGGGAACTCCGGTGGTGTGCTGCAAACTTCGAATTGAAGCGCGGGTCAGAAGGAGGGATGTACTAGAGAGCTACTGGCAAGAGATGGGAGGCAGAGGTGCACGCACGGGAGCGAATCGAGCTGGATCCCGTGGCGGGTCGCGGCGGCCGGAGTCGAGGAAGGAGACTCCCTCGGGGCTCTTCCAGTGGCTAGGCAGGGTCTTGGTGGAGTGCAGAGGTGGTGTGGGTACTAGCTGGAGCTCGGGGCCTCTATTTATAGGCGGCTCGAGGGGGTGGCCGAGAACGGGGTTGCTCCGGCGAGCAATTACGGCGAGGCAGCGGCTTGGCAAGGAGTTTAGGTGGCCAGGCAGCATCAGTGAGGTGTACTGATGCCGTTCCCCCGCTAATCCCGGTTGGTCTTGGCGTAATGGCGCCGGTCCACGGTGGGGTGGCCGCACGGGCACGACGGCGGCAGAGAGCGCGCTCCGCACCCAGCGGTTCACGACGAGGGTGGCAGCGCGCACTGGGGAGTGGAAGACCACGCGCCGATCTCCGGTGGCTTGGGCGGCGCTGGGTGGCGCCGTCTGCGCTGCGCCTCTCTCTGGCGGCCGCAAAGCCGCCGCTGGCGTCGGTCACGGGGCGGCGCACCTCCTCCAGCTCGTCGCCGACGCCCGCAAGCATCCAGGCGCTCATGCGGTGCAGAGGACAAGGGGGAGGGGACAGGAAACACGGCGACGCCGGGCACTGGCGAGATCGACAACAGACACTGAAGAAAACGACAGTGATTCAGACACTGTTAACTGAATTTGACTGAACCTTATAGAAACAGTGTCCAGTAGGTGTTCGACGAAATGATTTGGTATGAAGAAAATTTTTCCTGGGGCTGGGACTTGGTGAGGTGAACTCTCGATGCACCCAGAGGCTGCCTGATTTTTCTCATAATTTTTGGAGTGGGATTTGAATGAATTTCATCAAATTTGGCAAATCTGGTCCAAACTTGCAGCAAGTATAGTTTGAAAAATTTGAACTGAAGACCAGTGGATCTTCATGGATCTTGGTTGAGGGTTCAAAGGACTAGGAAGGGAAATTGGTTTGGGGGAAAAAATCAAAACAGAAATGGTAGCTCCTTTGTAAATCTCCAAGAGCTAGAATAGAAGGCAGAAATTGTTTTGATAAGAAATAAAGGGGAAAATTTTTATGGAGAGGTCCAACTTGCTGGATTTGAAGTAAATCATGATCCAAAGATGAGTAAAGGTTTATGAGAGTGGATTTGCACTAAGGTCATGGCAAGAGAGATTTGTTGAAAGGGGCAAAGAATCATTCCAAAAGCCATAGGGCATTTTCAAAGGAATTTTCAAAAGGCATTTTTCCCAAGTGAAAAGCATTTTGGTTTGAGTCCAAATAAAAAAGGAAGAACCTCCAAGACCAAAACCAAGTCTTGGGTGAATCCAAATAAAACCCTTGCCATAAAAAAATATTTTGAAAGGGAGGGTTCTTTTGAAGACAATTTTTTTTTAAAACACCTCCCTCAAGTCAAATAAATTTTTTGAAAAGGCCAAATAAAATTTTGGGTGTCACAAGACTCTTCTTGTTCTTTACTGCAGAATCCTTGGCAAACTTGTAGTTGCGCTTGAATAAATTGTCTTCATGACACCATAACAGAGACGATGGGTCGGCATCTGTAGGCTGTGGTCCACGGACCATGCAAGGGTAGAAACCCTGAGCAATGGCTTCAGATTTGGTCCTGGGTTGAAGATTTCTATAGAGAATACCCCCCAAGGACGCTTGATGGCATTCTTTTCAGCATATTCCTTGGTGACAAATCTATACATGAACCATTGCTCGGCCCAATATCTTCGAATCCATTGGATTCGTGTTTTGCATTGGCCATAACTCTCTTGAGGATCAGTTTTGTATAGCTCATAGAGATCTTCAGGCAGATCCATTAAAGTGCCCCCGCGGCGCTGCCTGCCGCCCTTTCTTGCTGACTTTTCAATGGCCATGTAGTTCAAACTGAATGGTTTCAAAGCTGTCAAAGGCTTCCGTCTACTGGTCAGACAAGAACTGGCTTTGGGAGAATTAATGTGACATTGTAAGAATTCTGCAAATGAATGCAGACTATGAGAACCAAGGGATTCTCCCACGGACATGTACCTGTGACAGCATTAGAGATGCGAGGGAATGGGAAGAGGTCATATGCATTCTCAGAAGATTTTGAAGATAAATCAGTTTGAAGACATTGACCTCATAGCGCGAAGACATTCACTTATTTGGTGAGAGTTGGTTCCAGATTTGTACGAATCCAGGAATAGGTACAAGTGAGGAATCTAACTTGTTTTGGAGCATAAGTGAATATACTAGGCATGATATGAGATGTAGAACATGATAGATTCATTTGATAGGCATCGAAACCGCTTTTGGTGGAGAAGGATGAATCTATCAGATCAAAAAGGCAGTAAAGGGTGAGTTTTAATTACCACACGAAGAACTGCTAGACGGAGCGGAGTAGGAGGCCGAGCAGTTCAATCTCCCGTGCCCTAACTTGGCGACGGAAAATACCTACGGCAGCGGCAAAGAAGATGACGTCCGCGACCGTCGTGAGGACGGCGTCGATGAGGTCATGGCAGCTAAGCGCTTCGTCGCCGGCGTCGTCGAGAGCTAGCGGTGGCACTAGGGTTTGTGCGAGGTGGCGAGGTAGGAGAAATATTTTGATTGCAATGATATGTGTATTTATAGGGAAAGGGACAGCACAACGCAATTACGCAGGTGCCCCTTGTGGTTCACATCAGAGGGACACGTGGCGAACATGCAACACATTGGAAGTTGTTCCATGTTCCCACGCACGCCTGGACTGTCGGGGTGGTCGTTCTGGCTTCTCCGGGTTTCAGGCAATAAGGGTGGAGCATTTAAAATAGATTCAATTCTTGTCTCTATATCTTCTGCTAACAAGGACGCAAAGAAGACATTCGACAGTTTCAATAGAATGCATATGGCTTGGATAGATAGAATTTGGGATGGAAGCATACAAGAGGTTAGGGTCCGATCACATTCACTTAGATCAAAAGATTCAAGCAAGAAGACATAGCTATAAGTGAATGTTGTAGAGGACAGAACACAATACGTATATTTTAGAATAAGACCAAAACAATATTGAGAGGATAATCATGAAGTCAAATCAATGTCGAAGATAAATCAAATGCGAAGACTTTGCAAATGTAACGCCAAAAGAAACACTTCAAACAAAAGTTTGGTGGTGGCGTTACCCACCGTATAGGAAGTATTAGACCCAGACACGATGCACAATTATCGTGGCGCTCCGAAGTCAAATTCCGCATTAATGTATTCACACTCAGAGTGTAAGTCTCATTCATTGAAGATATATGTTACTTTGTGTATTGCACATCTAAGTCATCAATATACATAAGTGTTAGGATGTGTGTCCTATCACAGGACATTTGAGGATTCCAAGATATTTAGCTCACACCGCAACTTGCAAAACCTTTTCCAATCCAAGGGCTTTGTGAAGATATCTGCTAATTGCTCTTCAGTGTTGACGTGAATGATATCAATATCTTCCTTCATGACATGATCTTTGAGAAAGAGATGACGAATTTCAATGTGCTTTGTCTTCGAGTGCTGAACTGGGTTGTTGGCAATCTTGATGGAGCTTTCATTGTCGCGGTAGAGTGGCACATGCTTCAGATGGACACTGTAGTCCTTGAGAGTTTGCTTCATCCATAGAAGCTGAGCACAACAAGATCCAGCAGCAATGTATTCAGATTCAGCAGTGGAGAGAGATACACAGTTCTGCTTCTTTGAAGACCAACAGACAAGTGATCGTCCCAGAAAGTGACATGTGCCTCATGTGGACTTGCGATCAACTTTTTCACGAGCATAATCAGCATCTGAGAATCCAACTAGATCAAACTCTGAGCCCTTTGGATACCATAATCCTAGTGTTGGGGTGTAAGCCAAATATCGAAGAATTCGCTTCACAGCTAAGTGATGCTATTCCTTTGGTGCCGCTTGGAATCGGGCACACATGCAAACACTAAGCATTATATCTGGCCTAGATGCACATAAATAAAGTAAAGAACCAATCATGGAGCGGTATACCTTTTGATCAAACTCTTTACCATTGGCGTCGGGACTCAGATGACTTTTGGTTGGCATTGGCGTTGTGTATCCTTTGCAGTCTTGCATTCCAAACTTCTTCAAGCAATCTTTGAGGTATTTTTCTTGAGATATGAAGATGCCATTGCGTTGCTGATGGATTTGAAGACCAAGGAAGAACTTCAGCTCACCCATCATGGACATCTGATATTGCTCTTGCATCATGTGACCAAACTCATCACTGTATCTCTTGTCAGTGCAGCCGAAGATAATGTCATCCACATAGATTTGGCACACAAATAGTTCTCCATCATATGTCTTCGTGAAGAGTGTAGGATCTAGAGAACCAGGTTTGAAGCCTTTGCTCTTCAAGAAGTTTTTGAGTGTGTCATACCAAGCACGAGGGGCTTGTTTGAGGCCATACAGAGGCTTGTTTAGCTTGTATACCATATCAGGATGTTTTGGATCTTCAAAGCCAGGAGGTTGTGCAACATATACTTCTTCTTCAATCTTGCCATTGAAAAAGGCACACTTCACATCCATTTGATACAGAAGGAGGTTGTGATGGTTGGCATAGGCTAGCAGTATGCAAATGGGTTCAAGCCTAGCCACAGGAGCAAACGTTTCATCAAAGTCAATTCCTTCTACTTGAGTATAACCTTGAGCAACAAGACGAGCCTTGTTTGTGACGACTTGACCATGCTCATCTTGCTTGTTGCGATAGATCCATTTGGTGCCTATTATGTTGTGCTTGCGAGGATCAGGACGCTTGACCAATTCCCACACATTGTTCAGCTCGAACTGTTGAAGCTCTTCTTGCATAGCTTGAATCCATTCAGGTTCCATAAAAGCTTCAACAACTTTCTTGGGTTCAAAGATTGAGACAAATGCAAAGTGCCCACAGAAATTTGCTAGCTGTGTTGCTCTTGAACGAGTAAGTGGACCGGGTGCATTGATGCTGTCAATCATCTTCTCAATCTGTACTTCATTTGCAACACGCGGATGAGCTGGACGAAGATTTTGATCTTGCTGACCATTATCTTCATTTTGAGCATTGGCTTCAGGCTGAACATTGTCTTTAGGATGATCCGAAGGAGTGATGATAATTTCCTCTTTAGCCTGTGCCTCTGAAGGTATGATTTCTCCAGTTCCCAATAGCTTGATTGATTCACTAGGAGGTACTTCATCTAGCACATTTGTTAGGTGCTCTCTTTGCGAGCCGTTAGTCTCATCGAACCGCACATCCATAGTTTCAACCACTTTGTAGTGAAAGAGGTTGAAGACTCTGTAGGAGTGCGAATCCTTTCCGTAACCAAGCATAAAACCTTCATGTGCTTTCGGTGCAAATTTTGAAGTGTGATGTGGATCCTTGATCCAGCACCTAGCACCAAATACTCTGAAGTAACTGCCGTTCGGTTTCTTACCAGTCAGAAGCTCATAGGAAGTTTTCTTTAGAAGCTTGTGAAGATAAACACGGTTGATGATGTGGCATGCAGTATGAATGGTTTCAGGCCAGAACTTCCTTGGAGTCTTGTACTCATCAAGCATCGTTCGAGCCATCTCGATAAGAGTTCTGTTCTTGCGCTCCACGATGCCATTCTGCTGAGGTGTGTATGGAGCTGAGAACTCATGAGTGATGCCCAATGTATCAAGATAAGTGTCGAGGCCGGTGTTCTTGAATTCTGTGCCATTGTCACTTCTGATATGCTTGATCTTGACGCCATAGTTCGTCATGGCACGATTGGCAAAGCGTCTGAAGACATCCTGCACTTCATTTTTGTAAAGGATTATATGCACCCATGTATATCTTGAGTAATCGTCAACAATGACGAAGCCATAGAGGCAAGCAGTGGTAGTGAGAGTAGAGTAGTGAGTAGGGCCAAAGAGATCCATGTGAAGCAGCTCGAAGGGTTGAGATGTAGTCATGATTGTCTTCGAGGGATGCTTGGCCCTAGTCATCTTTCCAGCTTCGCAGGCACCACACAGATGATCCTTCTTGAACTTGACGCCCTCGATGCCCATGACGTGTTTCTTCTTTGCGAGTGTGTACAAGTTCCTCATGCCCGCATGCCCTAGCCTCCGATGCCAGAGCCAGCACTCTGAAGCTTTTGCTAGAAGACATACGGCCAACTGTGGTCCTGCTGAGAAATCTACCATATACAGATCATCTTTCCGATATCCTTCAAAGACTAGAGACTTGTCAGATTCCATTAGAACAAGGCAACGATATTTTCCAAATATCACAATCATGTTTAAGTCACAAAGCATTGAGACAGACATTAAGTTGAAACCAAGGGATTCAACAAGCATCACTTTATCCATGTGCTGATCCTTTGAGATTGCAACTCTACCTAGACCCAATACCTTGCTTTTACCAGTATCAGCAAATGTGATGTGACTTTTGTCTGATGGACGTGGTGTTGAATCCATCAGAAGACTTCGATCGTCAGTCACGTGGTTAGTGCATCCACTGTCCATAATCCATTCTGAAGACTTTGGTGTCATACCCTACAGTGCAGTTAGGGGGATAGGCTTCACCAAGGGTATTGTGAAGCATAAACATTTGACGAACAAGCGGATTATCAAAACTTAGATCCAGGTTAGGACTGATAGGATGACTGGCAAGCGATTCAGGAACAAAATACATAGTAAGACCATTTGGGCATTTTATCTTGCAGCCTACAAGATGTTTTAGGTCCCCAGCAATAGCATCGGACGCCTTTGATTTCTGGCTGGAGACCTTTCCCTGCAAAAGAGAATTAAGTTTTCTTTGAAGGAAATATGCCCTAGAGGCAATAATAAAGTTATTATTTATTTCCTTATTTCATGATAAATGTTTATTATTCATGCTAGAATTGTATTAAACCGGAAACTTGATACATGTGTGAATACATAGACAAAATAGAGTGTCACTAGTATGCCTCTACTTGACTAGCTCGTTGAATCAAAGATGGTTAAGTTTCCTAGCCATAGACATGAGTTGTCATTTGATTAACGGGATCACATCATTAGAGAATGATGTGATTGACTTGACCCATTTTGTTAGCTTAGCACTTGATCGTTTAGTTTGTTGCTATTGCTTTCTTCATGACTTATGCATGTTCCTATGACTATGAGATTATGCAACTCCCGAATAATGGAGGAACACTTTGTGTGCTACCAAACGTCACAACGTCACTGGGTGATTATAAAGGTGCTCTACAGGTGTCTCCGATGGTACTTGTTGAGTTGGCATAGATCGAGATTAGGATTTGTCACTCCGATTGTCAGAGAGGTATCTCTGGGCCCTCTCGGTAATGCACATCACTATAAGCCTTGCAAGCAATGCCACTAATGAGTTAGTTGCGGGATGATGCATTACGAAACGAGTAAAGAGACTTGCCGGTAACGAGATTGAACTAGGTATTGAGATACCGACGATCGAATCTCGGGCAAGTAACATACCGTGACCGATAAAGATCTTCGTAGAATATGTGGAAGCCAATATGAGCATCCAGGTTCCGCTATTGGTTATTGACCGGAGACGTGTCTCGGTCATGTCTACATAGTTCTCGAACCCGTAGGGTCTGCACGCTTAACGTTCGGTGACGATCGGTATTATGATATTTTGTGTTTTGATGTACCGAAGCTAGTTCGGAGTCCCGGATGAGATCAGGGACATGACGAGGAGTCTCGAAATGGTCGAGACGTAAAGATCGATATATTGGACGACTATATTCGGACATCGGAAAGGTTCCGAATGATTCGGGTATTTTTTGGAGTACCGGGGAGTTACGAGAATACGGGGGAAGAAGTATTGGGCCTCATGGGCCAAGTGGTGGAAGAGAGGAGGGAGGACAAGGCAGGGTGCACCCCCCCTAGCCCAAACCGAATTGGACTAGGGGGCCGCCCCCCCTTTCCTCCTTTCCTCCCTCTCCTTCCTTCTCCCTCCCTTCCTCTTGGTGGACTCCTACTAGGACTTGGAGTCCTAGTAGGACTCCATGCTTGGGCGCGCCTCTAGGGCCGGCCGGCCTACCCTCCTCTCCTCCTTTATATACTGAGGCAAGGGGCACCCCATAGAGATACAATTGATCATTGATCTTTTAGCCGTGTGCAGTGCCCCCCTCCACCATAATCCACCTCGGTCATATCATAGCGGTGCTTAGGTGAAGCCCTGCGTCAGTAGCATCATCATCACTGTCATCACGCCGTCGTGCTGACGGAACTCTCCCTCGAAGCTCAGCTGGATCGGAGTTCATGGGACATCATCGAGCTGAACGTGTGTTGAACTCGAAGGTGCCGTACATTCGGTACTTGCATCGGTCGGATCGTGAAGACGTACGACTACATCAACCGCGTTGTTCTAACGCTTCCGCTTTCCGTCTACGAGGGTACGTAGACACACTCTCCCCTCTCGTTGCTATGCTTCACCATGATCTTGCGTGTGCGTAGGATTTTTTTTGAAATTACTACATTCCCCAACATTCTTAACCACCACATTTTCAAGGGTGGCTTCGAAGAAATGAGTCTAAGTGCAGCATCTGAGAACTTTGGCGTTGGAGCCCTGGCAAATAGCCTTGCAGGAGGAGAATAATACTCACAAGAATAAGCAGAAAAGTTCTTTGTTCTATGAACATAGCGGTTCGAGCAAACACGCTCATATTCATGGGTCTGAGTATGATTTCCCTGCAAAACATTGGCGTTAGGGTGACTCGGGTGAGTCCTCTGTCTGTATGAAGCCTTTGGACCATATGAAGCTTTTGGTCTGGGGTTTGTCTTCTTCCCAGGTGGTGTCATGACGACATTCACAAGAAGATTCTCAAGACAACTTTTGGGTACCCATATCTTCTTCATAGGTGGCCCATTCCTGCAGTTAGTACCAATATACCTGGCAAACACTTCACCATTCTGATTCTTAAACAGTTTATAGTTTGCATCAAAGGATTCATCAATGATGACAGGGTTAGCACATGTGAAGCCAGACAAGGTGGATGGATCCACTGAAGGTTCCTTTGCAGCAACCCATGTGGTTTTGGGGTACTACTCAGGCTTCTAGTAAGAGCCATCAACATTCATTTTTCTCTCGAACCCAACACCCTCTTTCCTAGGGTTTCGGTTCAGAATCTGCTTTTTGAGGACATCACATAATGTCTGATGCCCTTTGAGGCTTTTCTACATCCCTGTCTCAAGCAAAGTCTTCAACCTAGCATTTTCATCAGCACTAGTAGTGGTATCCTCAGCAGAGGGGTTAGTTACCACATCAGCAGTTGAAGATATTGCAACAGTAGCAGCAGTAGAACATTCAGCAACAGAGGTAGCGTTATCACGCTCAATGCATTTTAGAACTGGTGGTTCAAATCCTTCCTGAGCGGGACTGATCTGTTGAGCGCGAAGTGACTCGTTCTCCCTTTGAAGATCTTCATGAATCGTTCTCAATTTCTCAAGTTCTTGCTTCCTTTGAAGATAATCATAGGAAAGCTTTTCATGAGTTGTTGAGAGCTTTTCATGATGACTTTCAAGTTCCTCGTACTTAACATGAAGATTTTTGACGTCTTCAATTAAGGACTGAGATCGGGTCATTTCCGCGTCCAACAGGTCATCGCTTTTGTCTAACAGTTTTTGAATATGTTCCATAGATTTCTGTTGTTCAGTTTCAATTTTAGCAAGTTTTTTGTAGCTAGGTTTGGATTCACAATCAGAGTCATCTTCACTTGATGTTTGAAAGTAAGCATCGCGTGATTTTACCTTGGCACCACGTGCCATGAAGCAGTAGGTGGGAGCAGAGTCGTCCTTGTCATTAGCATCAGTGTTGGTGATGGAGCCATTGTCTTCAGTGTTGAAGATGGACTTGGCAACGTAGGTTGTAGCTAGAGCCAGACTTGCAATGCCAGAGTCGGACTCCTCCTCAGACTCCACCTCCGCCTCCTCAGAAGCAGACTCCTCTGAATCCATCTCCTTGCCAACAAAAGCACGAGCCTTGCCAGATGAACTCTTCTTGTGTGATGAAGACTTCGATGAAGACTTGGAAGAAGACTTTGAGGATTTCTTCTTCTTCTTATCATCAGAATCATATTCCTTGCTCTTCTTCTTCTTCTTCTTCTTCTCATTGTCCCACAGTGGACACTCAGAGATGTAGTGACCAGGTTTCTTGCACTTGTGGCATGTTCTCTTCTTGTGGTCACGGGTAGAAGCTTCATCATTTCTTGAGCTGGATTGTGAAGACTTTGTGAAGCCTTTCTTCTTAGTGAATTTCTGGAACTTCTTCACAAGCGTCGCAAGCTCCTTTCCAATGTCTTCAGGATCACCAGAACTGCAGTCAGATTCTTCTTCAAATGAGGAAATAGCCTTTGCCTTCAAAGCGCGAGTTCGGCCATAGTTGGGACTATAGATATCTCGTTTCTCAGATAGCTGAAACTCATGTGTGTTGAGCCTCTCAAGTATGTCAGACGGATCGAGTGTCTTGAAGTCAGGGTGTTCTTGAATCATCAGGGCTAGGGTGTCAAACGAGCTGTCAAGTGATCTCAGAAGTGTCTTGACGATTTCATGCTTGGTGATCTCAGTGGCGCCGAGTGCCTGAAGCTCATTTGTGATATCAATGAGGCGATCAAATGTGAGTTGGACGTTCTCATTGTCGTGTCTCTTGAAGCGGTTGAAGTGGTTGCGAAGGACACTGATCCTTTGATCTCTATGGGTTGAGACGCCTTCGTTGACCTTGGAGAGCCAGTCCCAGACTAGCCTCGATGTTTCCAGAGCACTCACACGGCCATACTGTCCTTTGGTCAGATGACCACAGATGATGTTCTTGGCAGTAGAATCCAGTTGAACGAACTTCTTGACATCAGCAGGGGTGACACCTTCACCGGTCTTGGGAACGCCGTTCTTGACGACATACCAGAGGTCGACATCAATGGCCTCAAGATGCATGCGGATCTTATTCTTCCAATAGGGGTATTCAGTGCCATCGAAGATAGGGCCCGTAGCGGAGACTTTGATTATCCCTGTAGTCGACATAGCTAAAACTCCAGGTGGTTAAACCGAATCACATAGAACAAGGGAGTACCTTGCTCTGATACTAATTGAAGAGCTGGATATTAACTAGAGGGGGGTGAATAGGCGATTTTTATGAAAGTCTTCAAAACATGGGAGTTTCGAAGACAAACAATAGAAATGATCCTATTGATATGCAGCGGAAGGTAGACTACACTAGGCAAGCCATAGTCAAGTATTCAATGAAGTGAAAGCACGAAGACTATTAGCAGCTAGGTAGTATGGATCAGGATGGAAGATAGTATGAAGCCAATCAGAACAAATAGTCACACAATGAAGTCAAACAGATAATGCAAGCAGACAATGACTTCACGAAGACAAACTGTAAGTAAAGAGAAGGAAGAGATAGAACCAGTAGCTTGAAGAGGACATTGATTTGTTGGACCAGTTCCAGTTGCTGTGACAACTGTACGTCTGGTTAGGGAGGCTGAGATTTAACTTAGAAGACCGCGTCTTCACCTTATTCCCCTTGAGCTAAGGACACTTAGTCCTCACCCAATCACTCTGGTAAGTCTTCAAGGTAGACTTCCAAACCTTCACAGACTTCGTTCCGGCAATCCACAGTGACTCTTGGATGCTCAGAACGCGACGCCTAACTGGCTGCAGGATTCACAGTCCTCAAGTGTAACAAGTCTTCAGATCACGCGGACAGAAAGACTTCAATGATGCCAAACACTCTTTGAGCTCTGGGTGGTTTGGGCTTTGTCCTCGCAAGGATCTCTCTCTCAAATGCGTCGGAGGTGGGTTGCTCTCAAACGACAAAAGCCGTGCACTAACTCTGAGCAGCCGCCAATTTATGGTGTAGGGGGTGGGCTATTTATAGCCAGGACGCAACCCGACCTGATTTGTCCGAAATGACCCTGGGTCTCTAAGGAACTGACACGTGTCCAACGGTCAGATTTCAAACACACGCGACAGCTTGACCTGGGCTACAAGTAAAGCTGACTCATCCAACTCTGGATAAGATTTGCTCTCATTGTCTTCGCTCGAAGACATAGGATGTGGTTGAGCATCACTTCAGTCACTCTGACTTTGTTCACTTGGACTCCACTTAACAGTGCGGTGGTTCCTATGACTCAACAAAGAAGAAAAGGAAACAATGAAACAACTAAGTCTTCGTGCTCCATAGTCTTCATGCGATGTCTTCTCATGTCATAGTCCTCAATGTGAATATCTTCACAGACCACCATTGTCTTCAATGTCTTCACACATTTTTAGGGGTCATCTCCGATAGGTAAACCAAATCAATGAGGGACTACTACCTGTGTTATCCTGCAATTCTCACAAACACATTAGTCCCTCAACCAAGTTTGTCGTCAATACTCCAAAACCAACTAGGGGTGGCACTAGATGCACTTACACTCTCGCAACAATAGTTGCAGCCGAAGATGAATACTCTGAGTCTTCTATGGAAGGAGTCCGACGCAAAATGACATTCTGGGGAGGCGTGGAATCAAATTTGAAGCGCTTGGTGAAGCCATCTTTGCGAAGATCTTCTTCAGCGGACAGGAAAGTAAGACTCTTCCAAGACCGCCAATAGGCCTCATGTGCTACGAATGCGTTCTTGGTGGCAAGATTGCGAATGCGATTAACATCCACCAAGAGGCTCTGCATCTGACGCTTTAGCCAGTCATGGTGTCTATCCTGTTTCTGATGTAAGGCCACAAGAAGCTCTCGATTATTGAGTACACGACGTCGCTTTCGAGGCCTTTGAGCAATGGTGCTTTCAGTGGCTTCAGTGTTAGCTCGATGAGGTGCACGCATGTTTCTAGCCAGAGGATAGACTCGAGTTGCAGCAAGAACTCCCTCAATTGGTTGCGTGAAGCTTTGGCGATCAGCATTATGAAGATAAAGTGGCTCCTTGGTAGGCTCAGGGTAGATGGCGTCGACAGACATATCAACCTCAGGCAAAAAGACAATATGGTTGCGCGCTGAGGGCTTATAATCAACAGAGGAGTGAAGCTTGATTAGGTGCATCACCCATGGAGCATAAATCTTTAGGCCAAACAGATCAATTCCAGATGCAGCAAGCTGTCTGATGAAGAAATCCTGGGAATTGAATCTGATGCCATGGAGAATATAGAACACCAAAGTCTTCATGGCTCCTTCAAGTTTGGCTTCAGCTGAGTATCCCTTGACGGGCCAAAGAGTAAGCCTCAGAATATGATAGATGGTGCGGGGCAGGTACTCAAGGTCCTTGACGGAGAATTCCTTGGGATAATTAGCATCTTGAGGCAATGGCTTCATCATGCTAAGCATCTCACTCATATTGTGTTCAGGCTGCTGGAAGATACTCTGCAGTTCATTTTGGTGAAGCTGACAACCAGGCTCATAGAGTTCACCTGGAGTGGGCAGGGAAGTAAGCTCAATAATGTCTTGAGCTTTGGCTTCATGGTGCACATCGCCTATCATCCACTCAAGGATCCATGTCTTCGGATCCCTGTTGTAGCCACGAATGTGAAGTGTGGCGTAGAACTGCAGCAGGAGCTCTTCATTCCAATGCTTTTTGTCTGTGACGAACTGTAGAAGACCAACCTCCCTGAAGCAGTCAAGAGCTTCTTCCAAACAGGGCAGCCCAGCTATAGCTTCACAGTCAAGGCGCATGTGTTGAAAGATTCACCCTTGATTGTATAGGATGCAAGAGTAGTAGCTGCACTGCTGATAGCTCCAGAAGCGATCAGATGAGATCTTTGGCTTCGAGTAGGGATTCTTTGCGCTATCAAAGAAGGTGTTATTGGCTCTGAAGCTGTTCACACTGAACGATCCTGGGGAGGTTGCAGCACCTGGAAGCCTTGGCAGCCTGGGCTTTGGCTTCTGGACCTGCTCCACATGGTAATCATACTGCGGTCCTGGAGCCGTGGGTGGAACCAAAATGTGCCATCTCACGGTGACAAGCTGGCCGTGATCATAGGCCTGTACAATGGTGTGAGGCCTAGGAGGTGGAACAGTGGCTTCAGCATGCACATTGGCTTCAGATTGCACTTGAGCTTCAGGCACATCATAGGCTTCGGGCTCCACATTGTCTTCAGCCATGACAACGTCATTGGCTTCGGTATCATTATTGGTGGCAGCCTCCGTGTTCTCAACCTCAGTGTCCTCAATGACAAGAGGGTCGAGCACAATCACATTCTCCTCGAGAACGACTTCTTGAGTGAGAGGGGGTGTGGCAACTCTTTCTTGTTCTTGTCTTGGTTCTTGATTGTCATCGGCTGATGCAGCCGGAATGTCTTCAGCAGCTTTAGCTTCAAACTCGGGGACATTCGCAGTGGGAGTGGCTTCAGGAAACACTTGGCGTGCTACTGAGCTTTTTTGCACTTCTCCTTCTGGAATGCTCGACATGGTGACCTGTGGCCTAGGGTCTTTGCGAAGCCTGCGAAATGCGAGCGACGCTTGTGGTGATGGAGTGGTCTACACCGTGTAATTGTCGTCGTCAAGCACCGGAGTGGTGGCTTGAGGTGGTGGAGTTCTGGGTGTCTCATCATCAATGGGGGTGTCTTGTTGAGGGCGATCTGCCCACGAATCATCCTGAGCAATTGGCGTCAAGGGACGACGAATGCTGATGAGTTCGCTGTTCGTAGGAACAGGCGATGATACCGTTGGTGCTCGAGTTGAGGAAGGACTTCATCATCATCTACATTGTCTTCACGACCAATGTCTTCACCTGTGATGGGGTCAATAGCTGGGGCTTCTTCATCTTCACGAGCCTCTGTGGGAGCAGGCTTGTGGATCACCATGCGACGCTCTTGAATGGTGGAGGTAGGACGGGCAACAGAAATGGGCTCAACAACAAGGGGCGTGGAAGCCGCAACACGCTCTTTCTTTGAAGACTTCCTTAATTTCTGCTTTGATGGAGCATCATCAGAAGTATTCATGTGCTTGCGCTTCTTGGCTTCGGCTTCAGCTGCCCTTGTCTTTTTCAGTTCTGAAGCTACTGTGGGGACCTTAGGCTTCGAGCATCTCATGCTGGCAGGGAAAACAATGCGAGGTGCTTCCTTCCTTGATGCTTCAGCTTGGGCCGTAGCAGGCTTCTTCTTCTGTTTGGCAGCCATCTTGGGATCAATGCCAGGATGTCCAAGAGCCTTGCGCTTCTCAGCCTCATTGTGTGCTTGAACATATTTCTGCGCGAAGTACTTCATGCGCTCTCTTGAACCTTTTGCTTCTTCCCGCTTCTTGTGAAACTGTTCCTTGAGGTCATGCATCATTTTCTTGAAGATTTGAACATCAGCCACGCTGAGCTTGGCCATGTTCTTCTTGAAGTGAGCCTTCTTATAATCAATTTTGTTCTTCAGCTCCACAATCTTCTGAGCCAGAGCCAGCTCATTGGCAATAGCTCCATGGAATGTGACGCCGATGTCCACAGGAAGCTGAAGATCATCAATACTGATAGTCTGGTCACCAAACCACTCGTCGATGAAGTTGTTCAGAATATCCACATCAAAAAGGGGCAGATCGTTGAAGATCTCCGCCTCTTGCTTGCTCTTTATTAGCTGTTCGAGAGCATCATCACCAAGATCTTCGTCGCTTGACAGATCAATTTCTTCATTTTCGTTCCGCAGAACGGCAGCTGGGGTCAGTTCTTGCCCAGTACTCTTCATGGGCTTCTTCTTCTTGGACTTCTCAGTCTTCTTGGAGATCCGAGACAAGTCTTCAGACTGCACACTGGGTTCAGGAGGTGCAGTGGCCAATGGCTTCACATTTGAAGCTTTTGGAGTGGCAGAGGGCCTTGAAGCCTTGGTTTTCTTCTGCGTCTACGGCTTTGGTGGTGATGGCGCTTCTTCAGAGTCAGCGTCATCAGCAGATTGATCTACAGTGGCCCTCTGAGCTGCGATGTAGGAGAGGAGGCCGTCAAAGCTTCCAAAGGGGCCGATGACATTGGGATTGGCATCGTGTGTGCCATCAGCTCTTGGTGCAGATGGTCCGGGGTTGAAGTTAACTCCCAGATCTCTCTTGTTCTTCACAGCAGAATCTTTGGCAAACTTGTAGTTGCGCTTGAACAGATTGTCTTCACGACACCATAATATAGATGATGGGTCGGCATTTTCTAGCGTCGGTCCACGGACCATGCATGGGTAGAAGCCTTGAGCAATGGCCTCTGACTTGGACTTGGGCTGCTGATTTCTGTATAGAATATCTCCCCATGGGCGCTTGATAGTGTTCTTTTCAGCATATTCAGCAGTTACAAATCTGTACTTGAACCATTGTTCCGCCCAATATCTTCGAATCCATTGGATTCGGGTCTTGCGTTGTCCATAGCTTTCCTCAGGATCAGACTTGTATAGTTCAAACAGATCAGGAGGTAAATCCTTAGCTGTATCTCCACGGCGTTGCCTGCCGCCTTGTCTAGCTGACTTTTCTGTGGCCATTATATTCAGACTGAATGGCTTCAATACAGTGAATGGCTTCCTCTTGCTGGACAGACAGGAGCTGGCTTCAGGTGAGTGAATATGACGCTGTAAGAACTCTGCAAATGAATGCAGACTATGAGAACCAAGGGATTCTCCCACGGACATGTACCTGTGACAGCATTAGAGGTGCGAGGGAAGGGGAAGAGGTCATATGCATTCCCAGAAATTTTTGAAGATAAATCAATCTGAAGACATTGACCTCATAGCGTGAAGACATGCACTTATATGATGAGAGATGGTTCCAGATTTGTACGAATCCATGAATAAGTACAAGTGAGGAATCTAACTAGTTATGAAGCATAAGTGAATATCCTTAGCTAGTTATGAGATGCAGACAAGGACAGACCCAGATTTGGAAGACAAGAAACCACTTTTGTTTGAAGTGGATGGATTTGACGGATCAAAAAGGCAGTAAAAAGTAAGTTCTATTTACCCTTGGCGAACTGCTAGACGAGGTCGACAAAATAATATACAAAACCGACAGCACTTCAATAGAGTTCAAGAAAGGTTAGCCCTGCTGGGGAGCTGCAGCGCAAGCAGCTGAGCAAGATGATGAGACTGCGCTTGTTCAACACTTATATCTTCCTCACTCTGAAAGATAAACAAGCAGACAGATGACAGGTTTTGCACATAAAAGTATCAGTGCTGACAATTCATCACATTTCTTACTGACGAATAAAGTGACACAGTTTAAAATTGCATTAACACAATATGGTATTGTTCAGGTCAACACATGGCAGGAAATGACATTGTGAAGGAGTTGGCAGATTCACGACACCACTGGATTATAGATCAAGAACTCATAAGTATCAATGGTTAGTGTGCTGTCAATTTATACCATTTCAGATTGGCAAATAAAGAGACGGTTTAAATAATAGTAGAATGATATGACATTGTTCATAGTTAAGACATTGCAGAATATGACATTGTGCTGTAGTGGGTAGGTTCACCACACCACTGGATTACGGATGAAGAACAGAAGCATACATGTAGTGCAAAAGAAGATCACTTGCTCTGTATAGTTTAATTGACATGGTATGAAGAAGGAACTTGGTTGTACAACTGAAAACTTAAATTGAGAAAGGACAAACTTTTGTTTATGAACTACATAATAAAATTTAAACAAGCAATTTGATGCAAACACCAAAAATAAACAGCTTTTGCAGTCATGCCTAACCAAATATATACAACAAAGTTTGAAGGCTTGAGATGGACAAACTTACATTATTGGTGAAGACATGCTCTATAAAGGCCTTGTCCATGCTGATGGGGGGGGGGCAATTCAAGAAGTTTACCATAGAATCTTCTTCAAAAGCATTGCCTTTATTCTACATTTTGTTAAGAGTAAATATAGATGTGATAATATACGAAAAAATGGAGAATATTTAAGATAAGATGAAGAGTGATGCTACATAACCAAGTAGCTATAAATGTAAGTGCAGCAATACATGCAAAAGGTACAGCCAAGAGCAATGCACAGCTAAACTTCTTCAGTACCAACCTTATGGTAAGAGTAAATATAGATCTGATGTGTAGAAAATGGAGGGCAAAATAAGCTGCAGAGTGATGGTACATGAACAACTACCTGTCATTATAAGTACACTGATAAAGGACAGCATTTTCTTACAAGAACAATGCAGAGCTAAAAATACATTGGCATTGGATATATTCTACACTAATGTAACCATTCATACAGATCAGATAATTTGGAGCGAACAATTGATAAGCAAGCTATCATGCATACTGCTGTCACATAATGAACTAGGTATGTATGCAAGTACAGTGATACAGGACAACAGGTACTAACAAGAGCAAAGCAGCGGGCAGCATATTTGCTATATCCTGTCGTTCTTGTCAAACCAGAATTCTTCTTCGAGCAGATTTCCTGCAAAAAAGATCCGTAAGGCACATGCGGAAAAGTAGAAGTTCAAATTGTCATGTGATTTCATAGACAATACCTCATCCTGGGAATGAGACCAGTGCATAACAAGGTTTTTCCATTCAATGTCTTGTAAATTTAGCACAGGAGACTCCAGCGGAAATTCGTTTATAGACTTGCCATCAAAGTGTGATTTCCTCAGGTAACACCGATACTGCTGCAATGCCTCCTTGAAAAGCACAAGCAAGCTTTGCTCGTCATGACTATCCAGATTGACCCTCGCCTAGTTACAACAATGTAATGTAAATCATTGATGTGTTCAATCAGCAGAAAACAGGAAAATAATAACCATGAATAATAGCACTTACACGTAAGTTGGACAGGAAGATGTGAAAATGGTGTTTCTCTTCACAATAATCTTCCCATGATGGGAATATATGCACGTAGTCCCTAACAACATTGAAAGCATTGTCTTTTAAACTGGGAATAAATGGAATGGGGTTCCAATCTGTAGGAATTGGCCGTCTCTGCAGTTGGAATAGGTCTTCGGCCGGTGGACTTGTTGTACTTTTTGCTGGAGTGGGATTTTTCTGTGGTACAGCTGGTGCTATGGCAAATGAAATCGGTATACCTTTGGCTGGAGTGCACGTCCTGTGTGGTGGGGCTAGTGGTGTGGCCAGTGAAGTATGGGTACAGTCTGCTGGAGTCGGTCCTACGTTTTGTGTCACTGGTTGTACAGCCAATATAAGTGGGGGGCTGTCTGATTTCTCCGGCACCACCACGTTTTTCAAGGACTTTGCTGTTGCTCCTTCAGGTTCGGCAATCACCCTCTTCCTTTTTGATGTCTGATGCACAAGAACAGCATTTGAGTGGAAAAACATGGTATGATGACAGATGGAATATGTATTGATAATGGATGGGCATGGCATCTCAACATATATGATGAGTAAACTAAGCAGACGGCGGTGCAACAGAGTAGAAGAAATGCAAGACAACATATGCAAGATACCCGCAATCAATAAAACATTGCCAAATTAGAACAGGCACCTTGATGGGTGAACAGGACAGGCCATCTGCCTTTGACTCCTCGAGGTTAGAATAGTCATTAGGATCATATTCTGAACAAGAATCAACAGGTGGGGAGCGTATGAGTTTCATTGCATCCAGAATGGCACTCAATGCCTTGGTGCCAATTTTGTAAGTCATTTCAGTGTTTAGCTTCAAGAGTGGACTGCTGCTAGTGCGACACAAAGCAGCTACACAGATCATAGTGTAGATATAACGGGAAAACCTTAAGCATCATAGTAAAATCAGCAAAGTGGAACTTGCTGGAATATATGTGCTAGTATTGCCGGTACGGCTAGAAAGGCTTCGGATACCAGCTCTCTTCAAGTGAAGGTGCGGTACTGTTAATATCAGTGTAACTCTCAAAGGCGACACAGCTCCCCGCATTTCCTTGATATTCTTATAGGATTCAAGTGGGCAGGCCACTACAAATCCTATTCCTATGTTTACAAGATCCTACGAATCAAAGAGGCTCAAAGTGTCCATCACAACCGACCGTATAGACCTCTACACTGCAAATGTCCCTGCTCATCTTCAGTACAAGGAACATACTGTACTACTATCATACTCCCTCCGTTCCAAAATATAAGTCTTGGTAGAGATATCCACTATGGATCACATACTGATGTATCCAGATACATTTTAGAGTGTAGATTCACTCATTTTGCTCCATATGTAGTCCATGGTGGAATCTATACAAATACTTGTATTTAGGAACGGAGAGAGTACATATTAAAGAAGAACGGAAGAGGAACATGGTAAAGAAGAGCAAGCAGATTTTGGATAATAAAATGTTGGTTGCGCAGTGCCCACACATGATGAACCAGAGCGCATTAAGAATGCAACTCCCAGCTGTCTCTCGACCATTTCAGGCGGTTGGATGAAGATCCTACGTCTCCTAACCCTTCTTCTTCCTCGTCTCTAATTCTTCCCATACAGAACACCGCACGGGCCGCCGGCCGGACCACCGGCCCCCACCGCCTGTGTTCCACCGCCACCCCCACCCCCCACCCCTGCCCCAACCCCCACCAGCGTCGAGTTTTCTTCGTTCGGCGAGGCCCCACAACCACCCGAGCCCCTTCGATCACACCGGCGAACTCGGGAGAGCTCTGAAAAATCGACTGACCCAATTTTGAAATTTAGTCTACTGTGATTTAACTAGTGTGGAATATAAAAGCGGAAAACCATAGCATTGGAAGTATAGTGTTGAGCGTGTCATGGCGGATCTGAAGGTGCAAACCGGACAAAGGCAACTTCGCAACCTAGACAAGAAATCAGAGTAAACCAGTGGCGATCTATTTTCTTGCTGCGATAAATAAGTTGAGCAGATACGAAAGAGTACCGCCTCTCATGCGGCGCCGTGTACGCATCTGCTGAGAATTTGACGGTGCTGCGGTAGCGATGGCTGTCGGCAGCGTGGAAGCAGATCTAGGAGGGTAGACGGTGGCGGCGGGGCGCGGTGGACGAGACGGTCGTAGGAGCGGCACCGACAAGGTGGACGACGGCAGGGATGAAGCGAGAGGACGGGATGCAAGGATCCCGGTCCGAAGCCGTGGATGAGAGAGGTCGATCTCTTGTAATGGACGGCGGCGTCGGGGTATCAGCTCCGGCATGGTCGAGGAGGACGGCGGTGGATGGGGTGGCGGACGGCGGCGGACGGAGGAGGGTGGGGTGGAGAGGGTGTTTTGGCGCCCACGGAGTACGAATGGGGAAAAGGGAGGTAGAGAGGAAAGGGGAACCATGTATTCAGGGCGCGCTTGTCTCAAATGCGAGGAAATTTACATACTTAGCCCCCGTTTCAAATTTCCACTACATCACAGCAACATTAGTCGGTTGGGGATAGGACGGTAATCTCGCATACACCGAATATTTGCCGACGAGAGTTTGTTTTTGGCGCCCACCGTGTATGAATATGAATCGGGGAGGGAGTCAATTTCGGCCGAGGACACACTGTGTTTTGGCGCCCACCGTGTATGAATCTGGGTGAGAGGCGGTTACGTCACGTTTGGGTGAAATTACAAACCTACCCCTATCGAAACCTATAGAAATCCAGCAGATAGGCTTTACGTGGCAGGGACAGGCAGTAGTGATTTCCATCTCGCAGATTTTGGTTTCGGGCGGTTACTGCGACTTTCCCCGCTTCGTTCAAATTTTGCAGAGTGCACGTTTACCGTGCCAACTCAATTCGAATCCCGTTTGTATTCTATTTTTTCGGGTGGGATCCATTTTCAATTGGAATTACATTCTATATACATCATTTTTTATATATACTTTCAAAAGCACGACAAAGAATTCTGCTCCTTTATATGTATAATATGATTTACAAACACAACGATCTCGAAATCTTAAGGTTGAATTCGAAAAAAATTAACCAAATTATGTTCTACTAAAATGTATGGATCAGTAATATCTACATATTAAATAACATAGATGTGCGTGAATTCATATGAGTATGCATGTTTGATAGATCAATTTTGGTTCGAGTATGGATTACATGTATCATCATCTCGAATTCAAATATTTGAATCCCTTTTTTGTTCACTCCTTTCACGCCCATCTCTCTCGCATGCATGCTCCTTCAGGTAGCTACCACTCTCTTTTCTCTAGCTCGCCCTAACGCTCACTTCATGTTTCTCCTATCCTCGCAAACATGGTCTCTCGACGTCTCCCTTGAGAAGTGTCACACTCTCCCTATCATTATACATTACACGGTTTTCATTATCTCTCATGTCTCTACTGTTCTCTGGTATCACTCGGTACCTAAGCTTTCTTTTTCACCGCCACACACACAGTCTCCACTCGTCTTTCACTTTGTCTTTCTCTCTATGGGATTCTCTCACACACCCTATATGTCTCTACATATGACTCATACCGGTAAAATTACTCTCTCTCTCCTGTAGACACAACATTTGTTGCGGTGTCCTTTTCGTCTCCATCCCAGATTGACATTATTCATTTGTTTACCGATCAGACAACCCCGACTACTGTCTCCTCTTTCTCTCTCACAGACACACACACAACTCCTGCTTCCACTCCCCTTCCCGACTACCGTCTCTCTCTCACACACACAAAACTCTCGCTTTCGCACCCCGACTCGTATTTCTCTCACAAACATTTATCGAGTAGCTAGCCTCTAGATAGGTTTATACACCCGCACACTCGTGTTTCCACCATCGCATACATGTCTCTCTCCCGCTCCTTGTATCTATGTAGATTTTTCTTCCCTTCTTGAGACATGCCCTCTCGATCGTGCACACACACTATCGCCTCATTTTAAGCTGATACCTATCGCACACACACTCCTTGTGTCTTTGTCACACATGCACTCCGTCCTCCTCCACTCTCCCTCTCTCTCACACACACATGGGCTTTTTGCAACAACTAGCAAGATGCCCATGCGTTGCACGGAAGATCAAGATGCATTTGTATGAGTAGTTTATCTTGTGGGGGAAAGGGATGAACGAGGGAAGGCCTTATTTGCAAATGTGGAGAGGGGTGTGGGTATCTTTTTGCAAAATTGCCATAGTTTCCTTCCTATCCGTCAGATATAGATCGGACGGCCTATATTGCAGGATGGCAGGCACACGATCATCACCGACAATGCTTTTTATAAGAGTAGGGATAAAAAGTAGAGTTGGTGATGATGGTGGGCCTGCCATCCTGCAATGCAGGTCGTCCGATTTATATCTGACGGATAGGAAGGAAAATATGGCAAGTTACCCGCACTCTTCACCACATTTTCAGATAAGGCCTTCCCTCGTTCATCCTTTTCTCCCACAAGATCTTGAGGTTCCGTGCAACGCACGGGCATCTTGCTAGTAAGAGTAGAAATTAGACATATACCACTTCTCGAATCTTGAAACCAACAACATTCCTCCCTTATCTCATCAAAACCGCCAAAGGAATATATTTTGAGTGAAACATAACATATTTTTAGTGATATACGTATTTCAAAACTAGACTTTTTTTCTATAAAATTGGTGAATATGTATTAATCTACTTTGATCGTGTGGCAACGCATTGGCACATTGCTACTAGTTATTATAATTTTTTGGACACCAGACAAACGGTGGAGTACACATACGAAGAGAAGAGGTGCACGCACGCAGACGGCCTCTCGCTATCTCGCACACATGAGTGTTACGTAAAGGCGACGTTAACAAATAAACCCTAAAACCCTAGGTGCACGATTGCTGCATTCGCGGGTACCGGGTACGTGGTGGAGCACCTTTGTAGGAATAGTCAGCTCGCGTGATAATTTGATCCGTAGGAGTTGATGGCCGGGACCACAGGTGAACGACTTGGAGCGCGGTGGCTCGCCAGTTGCCACAGATCGAGTAGCCACATTTAAAATATCGTTTTTAGCGGGGTTAATAGTTTCGATTTTCAATGGCGCGTTATAAGTAGTAAGTAGTTTTTAGAATGATTGGTATGGAGCGAAAATGGAATTCATAGTACTACGTACCTCCTTGGTGTATGGTTGTATGGTTTTTTTTGCGATGGAGCTTGTATGGGTTTATGTTGCAAGATGTTGAACCTGGTAGTTCTAGGGCAAATACTATGGTTTAGATTTAGATGCTGGTTTTCAGTAATGAAAATCGGAAGGGGAAACCCTTCTTTGATTAAAAAAAACTACTACCTCCATTCCGGTTTACTAGTCCCCATCGTACTTTGGGTCAAAGTTTGTCCATGAATTTTACTTGTAAAATGTGAATGGAAAACGAGATTTTCTTATACCCAAACAAAAAAGGACTGGAGGGAGTGTTTGCTCTGACACGGACGCGGCCTCTCATAGCGCAGGCATTGAACCGGCGCGCCGGCCAAGAGGGCCGCACTCGCTGCAGGCCCGGCTGAGCACACCTCCTCGCCGCGTGCAACCAGCTTAAGACTGCCCTGCCTGCCTTCATTGAATCCGCGCGTGTGCCGGCAACACGTCCTTCCGCGAGCCGGCAGGCATTTTAGAACACAAAAAATGACTAAAATATAATTAATTTGCGCATGGTCTTGACTTGTTGTGCTCGCACTGGTAGCTGGAACTAGTAGAGGATTTTCTTTATTTATAACTCTCCTCACATTTTTTTGGCTTTGAAGTGAATCATGGTTGTGGACATTATGTATGAATGTGCAGAAATCTGTGAACATGAGTTTGATGTGGAAGTTGAACTTGGAATGCCGGGCTTGCGCGTGAACTATACCATGTCCAATGATTCGTCAGTTATTGTTTGGAAAGTAATTGTTGTTATTACATGACCCAAAAAAACATTTTGTGCCACATCAGTAGATGCACGAACATCACAACAGGCATGCTGACTGGATAAACATTTGAACCTAGCTATTATGAAGGAAATTTTGTATTGACAACAGTTTTAGATAGCATGAGACACCTAGCCTGCTCTGCCTCTGCTAGCTTATTTCTGGCTTCTTCCATCTCTTCTTTGGCTTGGGTGAAGAGAGCATCTGATTGCTCTTTTCGCTTCTTCAGGAACTCAGCTACATTCTCAAGGGCTGCTGCACGCTTTCTTTCAGCCTTTACTAATGCCACGAGGACACGAACAGCTGACGACTCCACCTGGCTTGTGTGTAATCCAGCATCATCTGGGAATTTGCACCTTGTGTCTAATCTAGCATCATTAGTTAACTGGAACCTTGTGTGTAATCCAACCTCATTTTGGAAACATGATCTCGAGGTTGACCATACTTCCCTCCTCGCAGGAACTGCATCATGACATGAAGTTACTTCTTTTTTAGATCAATACTCAGAGCAACCTAGATCCATTTAGTAGAAGCCAGATAAACAGAACTCAGAGAAGTGAATTCAAAAGGAAATAAAAAATAAAAACAGACTACAAGGTGAGAACACCCACTTCCACATCAAGCTAAAAACGAAAGCATTAGGACGATTAAGACTCTTCTTATTACACATCGAAGAACACCACGCTTAAGAGAAACAGAAACTACAACATATACACATCGAAGAACACGAGGCTACATGAAAGTAATTGAAAGGGTGTTACTTACCAAAGCTCGTTTTACAGGTTCGGTGCAGCTCCTCTTTAACTTGCCACGCTCCTTGAAGATGTGCCGAATTTTCCATGTTTGGTCTTCATTGCTCCTCTGCATGTTCGCACTCGTGGTTTTAAAATCTCAACATGGCAAGAAAAATATACTACTAGTAATACTCGCGCATATTGTGGGCAACATAAAAGCACTCGTCTGCCATGTTAGAGCATCTCCAACAGAATCGCGACGCGCGGCGCTTTAAAAAAGCGTTTACAGTGCTGAGATCGAGAAGTAGATACTAGAGAGTAGAGGATAGTTCTCAGCATAGATAGATAAAAAAAGATAATTCAACTACTCCTCGTCGTCCGACTCCTCCTCGGTGATGTCCTCCTCCGACGTCTGACTGTAGGCGTGAAGATACCGATCGTCGTCGGATTCTCAGGGCGACGCTGCTCCTAGCCTCATGTTGAATTGAGCGTCCGCTTTTCGCCTACGCTTGTCCTCGCGATAGGAGGCTCGCTCCGCCCTCCTCTTATCCCTCTCCGCCCTCCTTTGCGCGTAGAACTCGCGCTCTTTGACGATGTCCTGCGGGAAGTGTTGGCGCCACAGCGCCATGGCTTCCTCGTCCATCTCGGCGATGCTGAGACGGTGCTCCCGCCTCTGGTTGTCGCGACGATCCTCGTCAGTGCTAAGCCGCGGCAGAGGCGCGAGCTCCTGCGCCTGCTCCCACGTCGGCATGTTGGGGAAGTTCAATGTTCCATGAGGCCACCGGAGGCGCCACACTGCCGCGTCGTACGCGCGGGCGACCTCGTTGGCAGTGTCGAAATTGCCGAGGCCGAGGCGCATCCCGCGGAACCGGATCTCGGCGGAGAAGCCGCCGGAGGGCCGCGCGCGGACGCCGCGGTATCCTCAAGTTTCCCGGTGACGCGGCGGCATGGTGGCGCGGCGGCGGCGAGGCGAAAAAGAGCGGCGAGAGAGCGGTGGCGAGGCACGGAGCGGGGAGAGAGCGGTGGCAAGGCACAGAGCGGTGGGAGGGCGTTGGATTTTATAAAGCGCGCCGGACGTCGCGCGCCAAAACTAGCGCACGCCCGGCCGCTTTTTCCCGCACGCGCGCGATCCTTTCCCGACGTCTCTGCTATCTCTACTCTCTTCTCTACTGTTATATTTATTTTATATTTAATATTTATCTCTACTTCCTTTACTGTCTACTTTTTTTCTCTATACTTTTTTTTCTTGCAATATAGGCCGTCCGATTTATATCTGACAGATAGGAAGGAAACAAATGGGAATTTTGAAAAAAGATACCCATACCCCTCTCCAGATTTGGAAATAAGGCCTTCCCTCATTCATCCTTTTCTCCCACAAGATAAACTACTCATACAAATGCATCTTGATGCGTGCAACGCATGGGCATCTTGCTAGTTCTAAAAACCTTTCCATCATTTGCCACACTACTGGTTGCAGATGAAAAACCTACCCAAGCACAGCGCGATATAGGAGCGACGCACAATTACAAGCTGATATTCTGTTGGACAATGGAGGCTATAACCAATTACTTTTACGGGAACAATAGCACCCAGGAAATTTGAAGGGTAGGTCTGAACAAAATTGGAACTGCACATGTACTGCTAAGTGATTCAACATTGAAGGTTGAGAGGAGGACACCAGGCTTGCCTTCTGGAGATCGAAGGGCTGGCCTACAACGAGACCTATCCGACGCAGGACATCCCTGTCGTTCTTAAAGCCTACAGTAACGAATTTCACTCTTTTGTCCTTGAGGAAGTTCTCAAAATCTTGGCACTCAACGTCGGCATGGCATATGTGGTAGACCAAGCAAATGTTATGTACGCAAACCTGGATCATGGCGGGCTTCTTCCTCTCTTTGTCCTTTAGATCCTTCTCTCGTCCCAGGACTGTGGTGTACTCAACATCTAGCTCAGCGACCCACTCATCCGTTGAACTGTTGAACATGTGTAGGAAGCGAGCAAGCCATGCTTTCACCGTCTCGGATCCACGTGTGTAGATGATGATGAACTGATCGCCAGTGATGGCTCTAACCTTGTACTCAGCGGCGACCATGGAGATTTGGGAGGCCATGGATTTTGGAGGAGGGTTAGGAGAAGTTGAACTGTTGTACCCCGCAAAAAAAGAAAAAACTCGTAGCGAACTAATGTGAAAGGACGGGACGACTGGGAGCGAACTGTTGTAAGGTAGAAGACGGGGACGAGTAGGGCGTGCGAACGACATGGGGTTGCTGGCTTGCCCGGTGGATAAACGGCTGCAAGCCCCCAAAGAGTTCTCGAGAACTATGCGGGACCCACTAGATGTCATGTCTACTAGACCTATATCGTAGGCCTGACGGTATAGCTTCTGCCTATTCACACGCCATGCCGGCGCGTGGATGTAACTTCACTTAATTCCGTCAAATGTCGCGCCTCCCACGACCTTTGCCTCCCTCGCGCGGTCGCGCCCTTTGAGACTTCGACCGGCTATAAATGAGCAAATTTTTTGCCTTTTTTTTAGACAAGCATTTTTTTGCCTACTCCACATGCATGATACTCCCTCTGGTCCTTTTTACTCCCGTCAACCGTTTGCAAAGTGTTTGACCAAATTTATACTTTTTTTGAACACCACCTTATATTAATTAACCAGCCACACCAGTACACTCATTCGATACAATATTCACCACACAGGGCGGTACGTTATTTACAAGAATACCATCTAATCTATTGTCAAAGCTATACTTAGCGATTAAGTGTGCTACCTTATTGGCCGAACGGCTAATCTTTGACAATTGAAGATTGTTGATCAACTTCGAGATGCTCAACGCTTTCATCTTTAGGTCACGCATAGTAGACGTGTCATAGTCCCCCGATGCAAGAGACGCTACCACAAAAGCGCAATCAGTCTCTAAAATTACAGGATTATGAAGAGAAATACCTATGTAGAGACCGGCAATGCAAGCCCTAAGCTCCGCTTCCTCCACGCTTTGACAGGCATCAATGAAATCCCACGACCAAATTTATACTAAAAATATCAATATCTACAATACTGATTATAATGAGTATAAGAACTACGTTTTATAGTGAGTGTAAAAATATTGATTTGACATTGTGAATGTTGACACATTTTTCTATAAGTTTGGTGAAAGTAGAGGTACATTGACTTCAGACAAAACTTAAATGCACAATGCAGACTAGTTCCTCCGTCAAGATGCGTGCCATGTCCTATCTTGTCATCACAACAAGGTTAGCTATTAGGCTGGCCATAGTGGGGGTAACATAAGTAGTATCATGCACTTGGGACTCGCAAACATGCTAATGTGGTAGGAAATTAAAGAAGATAGAGATGGTTATAGTAACATAGGTAGATACCGTAACATAATACTCCATCCGTTCCCAAATATAAGTCTTTCTAGAGATTTCAACAGGTGACTACATACGGAGCAAAATGAGTGAATCTACACACTAAAATATGTCTACATGCATCCGTATATTGTATTCCATTTGAAATGTCTACAAAGACTTATATTTAGGAACGGAGGGAGTAAATGTGATGCTACTATGTGTCATGCATGGCAATAAATGAGACCACCTATGATACTAATCTATGATACTATGCACTATAGAGGTGGTAACATAGACTAGTAACATATGCATGTTACTAGTCTAAGTTACTCCCCACTATGACCAGCCTTAGAGTACCACTACCTCCCTTCTAGTTTAAAGGGCTCGATTCAAAAAATTCACCTACTCTTAGCAAGATAGTAGAGGCGGTGGAATAGTTTTTGAAGTCTGCAAAAGTACTCAACTAGTGCTGTCGTTCTTCACAAAAAAATGTGTTTACCAATGCATGCATGAACACTAGTTACTCCAACCCCCCTCTCTTCTTTAATTCTTTGCCACATCAGCATGTTTGCTATTCCCGTGTGCATGATACCAGCTACGATACCACAATTATGGCCAGCCTTAATCATCGCATGCAATAATTTAGTGCACCTTGAAATATGAACATGTGTGGGGCGTGTATGTTTTTAATGACTTGAGACTATACCTAGCCCGGCATGCAAGATGACTTATTATGCACCGTTCCCCATACCTGTAGGAAGCCCGTTCGTCTCCAAATCTTTTCCTCTCCATGTGTGGAAACAATATGCCTGCCAAACTCTCCTTCTCCCTCCGGCGGTCCCACCACTCCACCTCGTGTGAAAAAATCTGCATGCATGACTCTCCTCCCCCCACGCTCATCCAATCCGTTGTGACCAGCTATATTTCCACCCCTTCGCTCCCCCGTAATTTACTCCAACAAATATGCCCACGTAGCTGTTACTTAACTGCAGGTGCATTGGGTCACTGACATATGGGCCCAACAGGGGTCTGGCCCACATGTCAGTGACGCAACTGGACCTGTAGTTAAGTCAGTGTAGCTCAGTCCATATCTTACGTAGGTGTGCCATTGCTCGCTATAAATACTGCGCCTCCCACGACATCGCTATCTCCTCCCCCTCATGTTCACGTTCATCGCTATCTCCTCCCCCTCCCTCTCACGTCGACCACCATGGCATCACCCCTCCCAAGCCCTAGGAGCCCCTCGCTGCACCGCGCGGACGGTCACGCGTCGCCATTCCGTTCCTCGCCGCCACTAGTCGAGGAGGACCCGTCGGTGTTCCGCTCCTCGCCGCTACGCGACGCGTCGCCGTTCCGTTCCTCGCCGCCACTAGTCGAGGAGGACGTGTCGGCGTTCCGCTCCTTGCCGCCACTAGTCAAGAAGGACGCGTCGGCGTTCCGCTCCTCGCCGCGACGCGTCGAGGTGGCCGCGTCGGCGTTCCCAATCTCACCAGCACACGCGCCGGAGGACGCGTCGGCTCCCGACTACGAGGAGAACGCCGCGCCGCCCGCCGAGCCCCCCAGCCTTGAGGAGCTTTGGAAATAAATGGATGTCGCCTTGTGGGAGGCTTTGCCTCCAGCAGAGCGCGCCAAAATAGAGGCGGAGAAGATGGCCGAGGAAGAGAAGCCCACCGCGGAACAAGCTGCCTGGGAGGCCTATGTCGCGTCCGAGAGAGTCAGCCAATTGGCTGTTTGGCAGAAGGCTCGTGCGAGGGCCGTGAGGGTGGCGGAGGACACCTGTGCCGACGTCCTGAGTGCAGTCGGGCCCAAGCGCCTCATGTACGCTTGGTGGTACGTGGACCGGGTGCACGCTTCCAGCGAGGAGGAGTACCTGTTGGCGCCGGATCACCACACCGGTGAGATCGCGCTCGCCCGTCGGCAAGCCGCCAATCAGCACCTCGCGAGTTGCGAGGCTGAGGAAGAGGCGTTGTGTCGGCGCGCTGGGAAACGGCCGCACACCAGGGCACTCGTGGCGCGCCGCAAGCGCTCCTGCGAGCGCCGTGGCTTTTAGGAGGAGTATAATTTTTGTTTCGTAAGGCGATCTCATTAGTTTTGGGACGCAAATGATAAATCCCGAACGTTCATGAATTTTTAGCGTCCTTAATAAGTATGTAAAAGGGAAAGTTTGGAAACCTTGTGTATTCGTACGCATTTTGCAAGTACGTGCATATAGCACAAACTTTACTATATACTATCGCACTACATGTCTCTCTCGATATATGCTTGCAGACTGTGCTACTCCCTCCGTCCAGGTCAATAAGTCATCTTTGGTTGTGCACCGTGACCAAGAAGGATGGAAGACTTATACACCTAGACGGAGGGAGTACTACTATTACTTATGTACGTGCAAATGCACGTTTTAACATTACGATGCGGTTTTTGTAAAAGTAGACAAACAACACTAGTCAAGCTTGTGAAACGATTCAATGCAAAACAAATGCAAAAATGCTCGTTTGATTGTTTACCTTTAGCTTCCTTCTGTGTGGTTATTTCTCTATCGTCCTTTGTACGGAGTATCTCACTGGTTGGAAAGGCATGCAAATTCCCAAACCACTTCCTACACCCTATATCGAATTTTTTTGCCTAACAAGTTGTTCCGTGCAATTGGAATTCCAACTTGAGTACTACTACTAGTAGAAGTACTAGGGGCCAGTTCTTTTAGGCTTCTAGATTATTAATCCCATAACTACTACCTCCGTCCTGGTTTATTGGTCCCCATTGTAATCTGTGTCAAATTTTGATCATAAATTTAACTAATGAAATGTTAGTGCATGTCACATGCACTAATATTTTATCAGTTAAATCTTTGGTCAAAATTTAAATTACAATGGTGAGGAATAAACCAGGACGGAGGTACTACTAGTAGTAGTTTAGAAGCCCAAATAAATGAGTGAGGCGCCTTAATGTTACTCTCCACTATGACTAGTCTTATGGGAAAAGCTGGGGAAGCCGCCAAAAGAACTGTCCCTAGGAGTAGTAGCTAGGGATACTAGGAGTAGTAGCTAAGGATCGAGTGTGCGAGATGAACCGGAGAAAGTAAATGCAGAGAGATGAAATGCAAAAAAGACGGAGGGATGTGATGGTTGCTTGTCCGTTTATTTTACCAGGCTACTTATTACTGGGAGTGGTTGGGTTTTGTGATATGACGGCTTTACTGTCGCGCCACGAGCGGGGCGAGACTCCCGTGCAGCGCCGCCCTCTACACTAGTACTACATCGGTCGTGGTTTATCCCCCATTGAATTTGACTAAAGATTTAACTGACAAAATGTTAGTGCATGTCAACAAAAACAATATCGTTGGATTCGTATTTGAACATAGTTTTCAATGATATAATTTTAGGTGACATGCATCATCATTTATCGTACTATACATAATGTTAGTTCAATTTTTGGTCGTACTAATCTATAGTAAGGTGCCCGTGCGTTGCACGGAAGAGTGAAATGCATTGATCGGGGAGTTGTTTATTTTGACAAAGGATGTGGGGGTCATCTCATGTGTAACGGGTATCGATAGGTTTGTTCGGATATTATTTCATCTCTAGAGCTCACAAACATCCGGGTGAAATAGGTAAAAAGGTATCTTTTGCAAACAAAAGCGTTCAACAGTTCAACCTGCATCCAAAACTTGTGAAGAAATAACTCTTATTGTGCTTTGCAAGAAATGATCTTCAAGAATTAGTTTTTGAGTATCCATTGTTATACATGTTGGCTACAGATGACATGGCACTTTCTTATAGTCAACAGTTGGCTATACTATTTAGGGACAATTCCATTTTTACCCCTAGTTGGTTCCTACCCATGGGTTTTGCCCTTAATTTTCGAGCTTGAACAGTTTTGCCCTTACTTTTTCCGTCGAGGTCCCTCGAATGCCCTTTGACCGTTTGACCAAAACTTTGAAAATTCATAACTAATTCATATGAACACAGAAAAATGCAAATAAGATATCAAAATGTTCAGATAAACATTACCTTTATGTGCATATCATTTGCATTTAGGACAAAAGCATCGTTTAAACTACCTGAGGTAGTTAATATTATTAACATTATTAAAAATAAAAAGGTATAAACAATATTGTTTCATGAATAAAAATTACATGCAAATGTAGGTGATGTTTTTTGAACATCCTGATATCTTATTTGCATTTTTCTGAGTTCGTATCAACTTGTTATGAAGTTTCCAAATAATGGTCAAAGTCGTTAGAACATTCATAACAAGATGATATGAACTCAGAAAAATGAAAATAAGATATCTGGATGTTCACAAAACATCACTTACATTTGCATGTAATTTTTATTCATGAAAAAAATATTGTTTATACCTTTTTATTTTTAATAATGTTAATAACATTAATTACCTTAGGTAGTTTAAAGGGTGCTTTTGTCCTTCATGCAAATGATATGCACATAAAGGTAATGTTTATCTGAACATTTTGATATCTTATTTGCATTTTTCTGAGTTCATATGAATAATTATGAATTTTCAAAGTTTTGGTCAAACGGTCAAAGGGCATTCGAGGGACCACGACGGAAAAAGTAAGGGCAAAATTGAGCAAGCTCGAAAAGTAAGGGCAAAACCCGTGGGTAGGAACCAACTAGGGGCAAAAATGCAATTGTCCCTACTATTTAAGTATTAACCATGCCCTTATACACCTAGACAGAGGGATTAAATCAGGAGGACTTGGAAGGGGCAGAGGATATGTAAGAAATGGTTCATCATAAGTCTTTCACCAGTACTGTAGTAAATATTCATACATGGAAGATTCTACACTAAACCATAAATGGATACACTTTTCTTCATGCGCGATACTCCAATAGAGCAAGATCATGCATGGAAGTCTCCACATGCTTAGACAGCGGATTACATTGAGCGAAGACTAATGATCAACATTTAACTTGATAATGCAGATGTCCAGGTGAACCTCCTTGGAGTCCCCGTGCACCTTGTTGGGGGTCAAATAATACCGTGCGTCTTCCATGTCCACATCGGCGGGAAGGTCCCACATAGTAGTAGGATACAGAGTAGAAACATGAATTCTACCACGATTTCGAACAGGAAGGACATAAACACATACAGTGCAACGGGAGCAGCACCGTTGGCGTTGAGGTTGTCTCCCATGTCCAAACACCACGTAGACACGGTCTTTGAGCACGGTTCGTAGTCATTCCATGCTCGGGCATTGAAGTTTGTAACTATTTTAGATTAGAATATACTACTCCTCCGGTGCTAGTAGTAGAGCAGAGTCCTACTCTACTACTCTACTCAAGCAAGTTAGGGCATAGCACTGTAGGGAGTACCAGTACTGTGATCACTCAAGCAAGTTGTCTGGCATCGACAATACCCTACGCTGCTGGTATGTGTCTCGTAAGTCAAGCGGCGTGTTGTAGTCATCATCACCTGTCCACTTCCCGCAGCACATATTCGCTTCTCCATCTTTGTCCGCACATAATCTCGTCCAATCTTCCATCCCCGCTAAGGCGCCTCCCCCCTCGTCCGAAACCCAAGCACTAACAATGGCAAAACCGAGCAGCGTCCACCGAAAGAGTGGCTAGAATTCGCTTCCCACAGAGGTAATCAAGCTCATTGTTTCGCGTGTGGACAATCTCAGTACCATGCCGCTCGCCGCGTGCTCATCGGGGCTGTACCATTTACTCAAAGCCCTCAGGCCGGAGCTTTTTAAGCCAGCTCCTTGCTTGCTGATGCCGCCTGATATTCAGAAACGGCGTGTCACGCATCATAACGATCGTAGGGTGGCGAGCTTCAACCCCCTTGACTGCGATCCGATCCCCGTCAGCCTCAACTACATTAACGGTATGTACTAGGTCGGCATGAACACGTGTTGGATGGTGCTCGTCGACGGTCGCGGCAGCTGGATGCTCGTGGAGGTCGACACCCGGCGATTGATCCCCCTTCCTTCGATTAACACTGCACTGCTTTGGCACCGCGGCCCAGAATACTCGGCATCTTATAGTAGCCAACATGATACCAAGTTTGATTTGCTCAAGGTTGTAATCTGCCAAGTGCCCACAAGATCTGTGAATTATAAAGACTTCAGGCTAATTGCGTTCTTCAACCGCGGTCTCGCCTATCTGACAGGTCACTGCGGTAAGTGGATAAATCTGCACGTCCATCGCAGGATCTGTAACATCCCAAATTTTCAATTTGGAATGTTATACATTAGATCATCATTACATGCATATTTTATTGCATTTTGGCAAATCCTCGAAATCCTAAGCAACTCAAGGACCCTAGGAGAGAGTTGGGGATTTTCCCGGTTTTCATATTTGATTTTTTATCAAATAATGAAACGAAGATTTTTGGTTTTAATTATTTTTCTCTCCAAAAATATTTCGTATTAAAATAAATGAGAGGAGAAAATATGACTTCTCCAAAATAATTGAAATATTGGAGGAAAAATATTAAAATCAAATATTGGATTTTATTCGGATTTTATTTGCAATTTTAATTGCATTAGAAAAATTGCACGTTTTCAAAACTGCATTTTTGGGCCAAGAAAATGTTCATCTCATTCAAATTATTTTAATTAGACGGTGAAAATTTGTTTTGGCATTTTTGGATTTTTATTTATTTTTCTACGATTTTTTTAGGTTCGGAAAAATTATTCTAACAAAAAAAAACTCGCGAAGCGCGCCGACTGGGCCGAAACCCAGCCGACGGCCCAGCCCAGCCCCGCGCCCCGTCTCCCTCCTGGAGACCGAGACGGAGACCGCCGCCCCCCCGAGTCCCGCTCGCCGCCGCCCCTTGCCTCCTTCCCAAAGGCAGCACCGCCCCTCCTTAAATACTCCCCCCGCCGCCCCTCTCCTCACCCCCGCCCCGACCCGAAGCCGCCCCGCCGCCGAGAGGACCCGCCGGAGCAGGAGCCAACGCCGCCGCCTCAGG
>NC_057811.1:373924189-373939681 GCF_018294505.1 Triticum aestivum
GCCCCGCCGCCCTCGCCGCCCTCTCCCGAACGCACTGGAGCCCCGTCCCGACCCCGCCGGAGTTCCGCCGGACCGAGGTAGCAGCCGCCGCCGCCGTGCCGGTTTTTTTAAACCATTCGGTTTTTTCCAAAACCCTAGATTTATTTTTTTATATAGATCGGTTTTTTTCTTTGGTTTAGTTAGTTAGTGAACGTTCACCGATCCGTTTGTTTTAACGAACGTGTTCGTCGGTTTGTCGCAGCTAACGAACGTCCGTTCGTTTCACTGTTCGTCAGTTTTCTTTTTCGTCGAATTTTCCGCGATTATTCCAGATCGCGATTTCTGATCAGATTTTCGTTCTGGTTTATCTTTTAGCTCGTTTATCGGAATCAAGCGATTCAAGCGCCTAGAGTTTCGTCTCGAAATTCTCTTTCATTTTAACCTATTCAAACAAGTTTTTGCTATTGTAAAATTTGACTTAGATCCAGATTGGTAAACGAAGCTTGTTTCTTTCGCCGTTTGACTTTCGTTGCTTCGTTTGATTCGATTCTTTTTGCAAACCGGAGTTCTTAAGTTGAACTTTCTGGTTAGATCTTTATTTGAGTTTTACCTGTGCATTAGATGAGTGCTTATTGTTTGCGTGTTTGCTTGCGATAGAGTACCCGGAGTGCGCCGCTTGCTACTTCGAATCTCTAAGTTTCAAGGATCATCAGCAAGGCAAGTAACACTTTGATGATACCTCTTTTACTACCCAGTTTTATTGCATTAGACCAAACCTCAAACATTGCATGGTTAGGATCTAATTAAACTGTGGGAATTGGGAAGTAGTTGAGGTAGTACATATTACCTGTTTATTATCAAACCTTTGGGAGTTACTTCTACGTTTGCTTATATTGCTATGCTATGCTAGTAGACGTGGATTGGGTTTGAGTGTTACCATGACAGATGTGAGATTGTTAATTAATGGTTAACCTTAAGGTGGCAACTAAAACTCACGTCTGGGTGGATTGAGGTACCTGGGTATTCCAGGATTGCCTGTTTTCTTTTGGACCGCCACCCAGGTTCAAAGGGATCATGAGATTATTGATGATAGAAACTTTCGTGTGCAGCCGCAAGCTATTATTGGCTCTAGCATAGTTGAGTAGGTTGTGTGAGCTCTTGAAGAAGTAGACTAGCATATGTAGGGGATGTAGGTGGTACTGTCTACCCGGAGTAGAGAGTTAACGCTTCTGAAAGACTGTGTCTCAGTCATCTGTTTCTCAAACATCATGAAGTGCGAGAATCCCAACGGAGGAGATCGAGTCTGGTGGGGAAAAGTGCACAAACCTCTGCAGAGTGTATAAACTAATCATGGTTAGCCGTGTCCCCGGTTATGGACATCTTGAGTATCTAGTACTTGGATTATCATGTGAATCTCATCATGTTACTTTAATTAATCTTATTGGGTTAATGATGATACTTAATTGGGATTGAGGATGCTGTCAACCATTCTCAATGTTTAACAACCACCATGATAGTTAAATAAAATTTATTCCTTGTAACCATAGAGCCTTCTACCAGCCATATATGCATGTAGTATAGCATTATGATGTTCATTACTCTCTATGTGTTACATTGCCAGCATATTCCATGTGCTAACCCGTTTTTGGGCTGCAACGTTTCATGTTGCAGACTTTTCAGACGACGAGTAAGGTGCCTTAGGTCGAGGTCTTATACTCAGTGATGTCGTTGGAGTTGATGAACTCACTTATCTTCCAAGTCTTCCGCTGTGATAGTTTTTAGATGGCCTTAAGCCATATTTGTCATACTTATTTCTCTCTTGAGATACTCATTGTAATAAGTGTGTGATTGCTACTCTGTTATAAATCCTCCATTTGTACTGTGCGTGTCAGCATTACTGATCCAGGGATGACACTGGTGCACGGTAGATCAGACTGCTTGAGGTCTGGTCGCTACAAAGGTGGTATCAGAGCACACACTGACTGTAGGACACGACCACTAAGCTTAAACCCTAGAACACTACTCTATTCTCATTTCTGACTCCTCTCCACTTTCTACTCTTTTAGGAATGGCGGATGCAAGGAACAAGTTCATGCAACCAGATGAAGATACACCTTTTCGACGACACTTGAAGGAAGTCACTAAGTACCTGAACATCGGAATACCAAGCTTCACTGGGACTTACAAAGCCACACTACCAGAAGAGGAGCGCTGGAAGATTCAAGTTCAAGTTCCAGGAAGGACGTTTACGCCAGTCACTGAGCCTATAGAGTTTCCTTTGATGCACCAACCTGGAGTTTAGGGAAGAGCATGGCAGCCCACATCTCTATGGGACGCATTGGAGAAGTCTACCACAGGGAGCTTAAGGATACTATTTATCAGATTTGTGGATGCCGAGATGAGCAATGGGAGATGATCAGCACCAAGAAGGATGGATCAATTGCAGCTTTCATCCAGGAGCAAAACCAACACATTCGTCGCCAGGAGAACCAGATGTGCGCAGACATGTTAGATCTGAAGAAGGCATTGACCAAGATCATGGAGTTGGAGGAAGAACTCAAGTCTACGCGCGATGGATATGAGGAGGAGATCGCCACGTTGTTGGAGAAGAATGACGACCTGATAAAGAAGATTGGAGTATTCATGGGAGACCCAGCACCAGGAGGAGAAGATGACAATTCTACTTGCCCGGATAACTACATCATCATCGACGACACCGACTCAGACCCCAGTGAAGATGAATTTGTTGATGAAGCTGGAGCAGATATCATGGAGTCTTCGACCGATCAAAATTTCTAGTAGACCACCATAATTAGTAGTAGTATTCCCCATGCATATAGTATAGTCCGAGCACTTTGTAATGATAGTTAGATCAATTGTATGCCTTGTTTGAATTGATTGAGTGATATTGATTGTGTTTGTCTCATGAGCATATGGGTAGTGTTTTCCCTCTAGACCTCATTCTATTCTAAATTCTCATCTTTTCTAAACCTATCAGATGCCTTCGAGACGCGACACCGGATTTGTTTTCCCACCGGAGATCACTCAGTTGATTCAGCAGCAGAATGCCCTGATGCAAGTGTTAGTACAGAACCAAGGCAACTACAACAACAACAACCCACCACCACCACCTGTTGATCACTTAGCCCGTTTCTTGAGGCTAAATCCGCCGGTGTTTTCCAGCAGCACCGAGCCAATTGTTGCAGATGATTGGCTCCGCAAAGTTGGAAGGGAGTTGACCACTGCAGGATGCACAGATGCGGAGAGAGTGCGTTTTGCCGCACATCAGCTTGATGGACCCGCAGCATCATGGTGGGAGAATTACACAGCCATACACCCTATTGATACTGTCACATGGGACCAGTTTCAGCAAGCTTTCCGTACTTCCCATGTTTCAGCAGGAGCTATGGCTATGAAGAAGCGTGAGTTTCGCAACCTACGCCAAGGAGGGCGCACCGTAGGCCAGTATGTGGAGGACTTTAGTAAGTTAGCATGTTATGCTCCAGATGACGTTGCTACAGATGCAGCCAAGCAGGAGAAGTTTCTCGAAGGACTGAATGATGAGCTGAGCATGCAGTTGATGGTAGCAACCTTCAACAACTACCAGGAGTTGGTAGATAGAGCTCTCATGATTGAAAGGAAGCAGCAGCAGATTGAAAACCGTAAAAGGAAGTATGGACAAGGGAAGTACAATTCTGGAGCTTAGCAGAAGCCACATTATACCCCGAAATTGGGAGGACAGTTTCAGCATACCCATGGAGGAGGTAGTTCGCACAACCATAATGGCTCCAAGAATGGTAATGGGAATGGAGGAAGCAACGGCCAGAACCGTACCAACCCTTCAACCCCAGCTAAGAGAGACCTGAGCCAAGTCACTTGCTTTAAGTGCCAGAATACTGGACATTATGCCAATGAATGTCCGGAAGCCCAGAATGGAAATGGCAATGGAAGCTCTGGGAAGAAGCCGAACCCTTTCAACAAAGGACATGTGAACCACGTTAGCGTGGAGGAGGTAGAAGCTCAGCCAGATGCAGTAATAGGTAAGTTTTTGGTTAAGTCATTTACTGCACTTGTTCTTTTTTATACTGGTGCATCGCATTCATACATATCAAGGGGATTTGTGGATAAGTATAAACTGCCAACCCAAGCCCTTTGGTCACCCATGTTAGTAACCTCGCCAGGAGCAGAGTATATGGCTAGTTTATGGTGTGACCGGTTACCATTAAGGATTGGTAACTACGTGTTTCCCTCGGACCTAATAGTACTGGAATCGCAAGGATTGGATGTGATATTAGGCATGGATTGGTTATCGAAGTATGGAGGGAACATTGAGTGCACCAGTAAGTCGATTTTGCTTACCACCCCAGAAGGGAGAAGGATTAAGTATGTATCCCGGCATGTGCCGAAGAGGACTCAAGTAAATTCCTTATCAGGAGTTGCACAGGAAGAAGTACCAGTGGTGAAGGATTACCCGGATGTATTTCCAGAAGAGTTGCCAGGCATGCCACCAGATAGAGACATAGAGTTTTTGATTGAACTTTTGCCAGGAACAGGGCCAATATCTAAGAGACCGTACAGAATGCCCGCAAAAGATTTGGAGGAGATTAAGAAGCAGATTATGCAGTTACTGGATAAAGGCTATATTCGCCCAAGTTCGTCACCTTGGGGATCACCCGTACTTCTAGTGGAGAAGAAAGATGGATCCTTGAGGATGGTTGTTGATTATCGTTGATTGAATGAAGTGGCCATCAAAAATAAGTACCCACTGCCGATGATCAATGATCTGTTTGACCGATTACAAGGAGCTAAGGTATTTTCCAAGATCGATCTACGATCAGGATACCATCAGTTAAAGATTCGAGAGCAGGATATACCCAAGACGGCTTTTACCACCAGGTATGGGCTGTACGAGTATACCGTTATGTCATTTGGTCTGACTAACGCACCTTCCTATTTCATGAACCTGATGAACAAAGTGTTTATGGAGTTTTTGGATAAGTTCTTCGTAGTGTTCATTGATGACATTTTTGTCTACTCAAAGAATGAAGAGGAGCATAAGGAACATTTACGTTTGGTACTTGAGAAGCTCAGAGAACATCAGTTATACGCCAAGTTCAACAAATGTGAGTTTTGGTTGAAGGAAGTTGGATTCCTCGGACATGTTATATCCGGAGAAGGAATAGCAGTAGACCCCGCCAAAGTCGACACTGTGACAAACTGGGAATCACCCACATCAGTTGGAGAGATCCGGAGTTTTCTTGGACTTGCAGGATACTACCGGAGGTTCATTGAGAATTTCTCGAGGATTGCTAAGCCCATGACAAAGCTGTTAAAGAAGGACACCAAGTTCAATTGGACTGAGGAATGTGAAGCTAGTTTCCAAGAGTTGAAGAAACATTTGGTTACATCACCAGTGCTGATTTTGCCAGATGAACGCAAGGATTATGAAGTATATTGCGACGCTTCACGTCGAGGACTTGGAGCAGTGCTAATGCAGGAGGGAAGAGTTGTTTCATATGCTTCACGACAACTTAAACCCCATGAGAAGAATTATGCCACCCATGATTTGGAGTTAGCAGCCGTAGTACATGCGTTGAAGACATGGAGACATTTTCTCATCGGAAATCACTGTGAGGTGTACACGGATCACAAGAGTTTGAAGTACATTTTCACTCAGAAGGAGTTGAATCTCAGGCAAAGGAGATGGTTGGAGCTCATTAAGTATTATGATATGAGATTGCATTATCACCCAGGGAAGGCTAACGTAGTAGCTGATGCGTTGAGCCGCAAGAGCCATGTTAACACCCTCATGACCGGAGAGTTACCGAAATTATTAGCTGGGGATCTTCGCGAGCTATGTTTGGAGATAGTTCCAAGAGGCTATTTAGCAACGTTGGAGATTCAGTCTACCTTGATGGAAAAGATCAGGGAAGCTCAGAAGACAAACAAGGAGATTGCAGAAATAAAGAAAAGGATGAGTAAAGGAAAAGCCAAGGTATTTCGTGAGGATGAGCATGATACCTTATGGTTTGAGGACCGCGTTTATGTGCCCAATGATCCGGAGATCAGGAAGTTGATCTTGCAAGAGGCCCATGATTCGCCGTATTCGATTCACCCAGGAAATACCAAGATGTATTTGGATTTGAAGGATACTTTCTGGTGGACCGGAATGAAGATGGATATTGCGGAGTATGTAGCAGTTTGTGATGTATCTCAGAGAGTGAAGGCAGAGCATCAGAAGCCAGCAGGATTGCTACAGCCATTGCCGATACCCGAATGGGAATGGGATAAACTAGGCATGGATTTTATCATGCGAGTGCCCAGGACTCGTTTAGGCTATGACTCAATATGGGTTGTAGTCGATCGTTTGACGAAAGTAGCTCATTTCATCCCAGTGAAGACCACTTACACATTTGCTAAGTTGGCAAAGATATACATGACCAGGATCGTATGTCTGCATTGAGTTCCGAGGACCATTGTATTAGATAGAAGAACCCAGTTTACTTCGAAGTTTTGGAATCAGTTACATGAAACTTTTGGTACCAGGCTAGAGTTCAGTACAGCCTTTCACCCACAGACAGACGGACAGACCGAGAGAGTCAATCAGATTTTGGAAGATATGCTGAGAGCTTGTGCGCTAGATTATGGATCTAGTTGGGACGACAATTTGCCGTATGCAGAATTCTCTTACAACAATAGTTATCAAACCAGTTTGAAGATGGCCCCTTTCGAAGCTTTGTACGGAAGGAGGTGCAGAACACCCTTGTTGTGGAACGAAGTTGGAGACCGCCAGTTGTTTGGACCAGACTTGATCAAGGAATCAGAACAGAAGGTGAAATTTATTTGCGATAGGCTCAAGGTAGCCCAGTCCAGGCAGAAGAGTTATGCGGATTCTAAACGCAAGGAGACAGTTTACGAAGTCGGAGACAGAGTTTACCTACAAGTATCACCACTTCGAGGAGTTAAGCGCTTTGGAGTTAAAGGAAAGTTAGCGCCACGTTTTGTAGGACCATACAAAGTTTTGGAGCGTATGGGAGAAGTTGCCTACAAGCTACAATTGCCAGAAGGATTGTCAGGAGTTCATGATGTATTTCACGTTTCCCAGTTGAAGAAGTGCCACACAGATATGGCTGAGATACCACTGAGAGATACGGTGCCATTGGAAGTGATTCAGCTGGATAGTGACTTGACCTATGAGGACAAACCAGTTAAGATTCTTGAGTATGCCAGCCGAGTCACCCGCAGCAAGGTTATCAAGTTTTGCAAAGTTCAGTGGAGTCACCATACCGAGGACGAAGCCACCTGGGAACGAGAGGAAGATCTACGGAAGAACTACTCTCACCTATTTTCTAGCCAACCCACATCTCGAGGGCGAGATTCATCTTAAGGGGGTAGGTTCGTAACATCCCAAATTTTCAATTTGGAATGTTATACATTAGATCATCATTGCATAGCATATTTTATTGCATTTTGGCAAATCCTCGAAATCCTAAGCAACTCAAGGACCCTAGGAGAGAGTTGGGGATTTTCCCGGTTTTCATATTTGATTTTTTTTATTAAATAATGAAACGAGGATTTTTGGTTTTAATTATTTTTCTCTCCGAAAAATATTTCGTATTAAAATAAATGAGAGGAGAAAATATGACTTCTCCAAAATAATTGAAATATTGTAGGAAAAATATTAAAATCAAATATTGGATTTTATTCGGATTTTATTTGCAATTTTAATTGCATTAGAAAAATTGCACGTTTTCAAAACTGCATTTTTGGGCCAAGAAAATGTTCATCTTCTTCTAATTATTTTAATTAGACGGTGAAAATTTGTTTTGGCATTTTTGGATTTTTATTTATTTTTCTACGATTTTTTTAGGTTCGGCAAAATTATTTAAAAAAAACTCGCGAAGCGCGCCGACTGGGCCGAAACCCAGCCGACGGCCCAGCCCAGCCCCGCGCCTCGTCTCCCTCCTGGAGACCGAGACGGAGACCGCCGCCACCCCGAGTCCCGCTCGCCGTCGCCCCTTGCCTCCTTCCCAAAGGCAGCACCGCCCCTCCTTAAATACTCCCCCCGCCGCCCCTCTCCTCACCCCCGCCCCGACCCGAAGCCGCCCCGCCGCCGAGAGGACCCGCCGGAGCAGGAGCCAACGCCGCCGCCTCGGGAAGTCCCGTATGCCGCTGCCCTCGCCGCCCCCGACGACGCCCGAGCCCCGCCGCCCTCTCCCGAACCCGCCGGAGCCCCGTCCCGACCCCGCCGGAGTTCCGCCGGACCGAGGTAGCAGCCGCCGCCGCCGTGCCGGTTTTTTTCTAAAACCGTTCGGTTTATTTTTTTTCCGAAACCCTAGATTTATTTTTTTATATAGATCGGTTTATTTTTTTCTTCGGTTTAGTTAGTTACTGAACGGTCACCGATCCGTTCGTTTTAACGAACGTGTTCGTCGGTTTGTCGCAGCTAACAAACATCCGTTCGTTTAACTATTCGTCAGTTTTCTTTTTCGTCGGATTTTCCGCGATTATTCCAGATCGCGATTTCTAATCAGATTTTCGTTCTGGTTTATCTTTCAGCTCGTTTATCGAAATCAGGCGATTCAAGCGCCTAGAGTTTCGTCTCAAAATTCTCTTTCAGTTTAACCTATTCAAACAAGTTTTTGCTACTGTAAAATTTGGCTTAGATCCAGATTAGTAAACGAAGCTTGTTTCTTTTGCCGTTTGACTTTTGTTGCTTCGTTTGATTCGATTCTTTTTTCAAACCGGAGTTCTTAAGTTGAACTTTCTGGTTAGATCTTTATTTGAGTTTTACCTGTGCATTAGATGAGTGCTTATTGTTTGCTTGTTTGTTTGCGATAGAGTACCCGGAGTGCGCCACTTGCTACTTCGAATCTCTAAGTTTCATGGATCATCAGCAAGGCAAGTAACACTTTGATCATACCTCTTTTACTACCCAGTTTTATTGCATTAGACCAACCCTCAAACATTGCATGGTTAGGATCTAATTAAACTGTGGGAATTGGGAAGTCGTTGAGGTAGTACCTATTACCTGTTTATTATCAAACCTTTGGGAGTTACTTCTACGTTTGCTTATATTGCTATGCTATGCTAGTAGACATGGATTGGGTTTGAGTGTTACCATGACAGATGTGAGATTGTTAATTAATGGTTAACCTTAAGGTGGTAACTAAAACTCACGTCTGGGTGGATTGAGGTACCTGGGTATTCCAGGATTGCCTGTTTTCTTTTGGACCGCCACCCAGGTTCAAAGAGATCATGAGATTATTCATGCTAGAAACTTCCGTGTGCAGCCGCAAGCTATTATGGGCTCTAGCATAGTTGAGTAGGTTGTGTGAGCTCTTGAAGAGGTAGACTAGCAGATGTAGGGGATGTAGGTGGTACTGTCTACGCGGAGTAGAGAGTTAACGCTTCTGAAAGACTGTGTCTCGGTCATCCGTTTCTCAAACACCATGAAGGGCGAGAATCCCAACGGAGGAGATCGTGTCTTGTGGGGAAAAGTGCACAAACCTCTGCAGAGTGTATAAACTAATCATGGTTAGCCGTGTCCCCGGTTATGGACATATTGAGTATCTAGTACTTGGATTATCATGTGAATCTCATCATGTTACTTTAATTAATCTTATTGGGTTAATGATGATACTTAATTGGGATTGAGGATGCTGTCAACCATTCTCAATGTTTAACAACCACCATGATAGTTAAATAAAATATATTCCTTTGCAGTAGGGAAAAATTGGCTTTTTGCAAAACCGTAACCATAGAGCCTTCTACCAGCCATATATGCATGTAGTATAGCATTATTATGTTCATTACTCTCTATGTGTTACATTGCCAGCATATTTCATGTGCTGACCCATTTTCGGGCTGCAACGTTTCATGTTGCAGACTTTTCAGACAATGAGTAAGGTGCCTTAGGTCGTGGTCTTATACTCAGTGATGCCCTTGGAGTTGATGGACTCACTTATCTTCCAAGTCTTCCGCTGTTATCGTTTTTAGATGGCCTTAAGCCATATTTGTCATACTTATTTCTCTCTTGAGATACTCGTTGTAATAAGTGTGTGATTGCTACTCTGTTATAAATCCTCCATTTGTACTGTGCATGTCAGCATTACTGATCCAGGGATGACACTGGTGCACGGTAGATCAGACTGCTTGAGGTCTGGTCGCTACAGGATCATACATCCTCCATAGTTCTCTGATGCCATTGAACACAAGGGCTTCATTTACGCTGTTGACTCCTATGGCTGGACATATTGCTGGCCTACTCCGGTCATCGCTACAAACGGCTGTTACAGCAGTATGTTACTTTCCTATCATATCATGATGGCTTGCTTATATTAGTGTCAACATTTGCTGAAAAAATATTCATGCTCATAACATGCTGTTCTTAAGATTGACTAAATCAAGAGCCCTTTTTTATTTGACTCCAACTTGATATGATGTTGTAGGCCACCTGGTGTCCCTACCCTTCCTAATCCCAGAACCTTTCAAAGAAAAGCGGCATGGCAGTTGCAGGTGGTTCCTGGCTCGATCAGACGACGGCGAAAGGTTGATGATCGTTCGCACGTACCGGACGTGTTGTTTCGCGGAATACAATCACAGTCACTGCAAGGTCTTTGAGCAGGATCCCGGCTTCTCTGGGCCTTCAGAAATTTTTGACTGTTGGCTGGTAAGTAGCCTTGGTACACGCTCTCTGTTTGTCGGACTGAATTATCCGATTAACCAGGAGATAACCGACGGCAAGGATCATGATGGCAGTGCGGTTTCGTTCATCAGGCAAAACTGTGTGTACACAGCGTACCATGCGTCTCTGCATGCACCATACCCTGATATGTGCCGCCACGCTCTGCAGCCCAAAGTAGGAGAGAGGGTCGCAAGTATCAGACTTCGACCTACTGGCTGGAGTTTCCCCCGTCAGGCACCCATCTGGTTCAAGCCGTCAGCCAATCTCCATAGCTTAATAAATAGTAACGTCTAACTGAGCCAGTTAGTTAGATGCGTACACTTGGTGTAGTAGGATCTTTATTTAGTTTGATGCATACACTTGTTCTTTTTTGGTAGCCCTTTTGTAATGATGGCTGATGTTTGGTTTGGAAGAGAGAGCTGCGTCTTCACTCTTCTGGCCTGCTTACTGCTTCTGTTGCACCCCCAGCCCTGGTTGCTGTTGCTGCTGTTTTCAATGTACAATCAGTAGTATATTTCGTCTGTTGGTTGAATAAATGTGTTGTTAGAACGAAAAACACAATGTTTTGGAAGTCGTTGCACGGTTCGATCCTTTAGTGCCCCGTACCGAACGTAGCGCATACTATTTTTCGTACGGAAGACATTTTCCACTTGTTGATAATATGCAGCCCACTGATGAAGGCCCAATAGAGAAGCCCATAATTAACTGGAAGGGAGGCTCTCACATGAATCCGGCCCAGGTACATGCCCATGGTCCCCTAAACATAAATAAGTAAATAAAAAAAATAAAGCTAAATGCTCATGCACCAGTTCTTTGGGAAAATAGGTAGCCCAGTATTTCTTTTTGAAGAATACCCAAGCTAGGCCTATTTGTTTTCTCCGAATTACTGGGCTGCAAATCTTTCAAGACGAGGAGGGATGCATTCCGGCCTGGCTTAAGTGTATGGTCAATGTCTGTTAAAAGTAATATCAAAAGGGGTTGAAAATTCCAAAAAAATTATAGCAAATGGGATATAAGTTTCTTTTTTTTTTGTTCTTCACTGATATCTTATACGTATTTCATTGGATTTAACATGACATAGTACTAATTTATTTTTAAATTTGTTTTAGTATGGCTATTAATTTTTGGATTAAGAATATTTCGTTCCCCAGCAAAAATTTGTGAATTTTCAAAATTTCCCACATATTTAGTTAATTTTTGACCCTGGTACTGACCAGAAAATGGCCAGCAATTCTAAAAATGGAAAACGGGCTGCAATAAATTCCATATGAATTAGAAAATGAGTAACCATTATAAAAATAATAGCAAATGGGCTATACACGCCACAGATTTCGAGGCTGACTTGTTTACGCAAGGCTTTGTCAGTGAACACACGATTCTAGCAGCAGTGACTGTTGGATGTCCATCCAACGGCCGACGTGCTTCTTCAATCTCTGATCTTCCTGCTCCAGCCACCTAAACTAGCGCCGACGGGATTGCTTGCTCCCTCCTCTTGTGGCCCGCTGTGATGCCGCGCAGGCTTCCCCGGCCCACCCTACTCCCTCCGCTGGCCTGGCCGCACGCAATCAACTGCCTCCTTATTACGCGAAAAAATGATTCCTCCCACTGACATCTGGGGCGCACCGGTTGGGAGGCTGACCTGTGGGCCTACTGAGTTGACGCGTACGCAGGGCTTGTCAACTTAGTCAACAAACGATTCTAGCAGCAGTAACCATTGGATTTGAATCGAACGGTCCTGCTGCTTCTTCAATCGCTGCTCTTCTTGCACCAGCCGCCCAAACCAGCGCCGGGGAGACCGCCTGCTCCTGCCTCCAGTGGCCGGCTGTGCTGCCGTTGAGGCCTCATCGCCCCCTACTACTCCCACCGCTAGCCAGGCCCTGCGGCGACGGCAGCCGAACCAGTGAACCCTCGTACTCCTCTCCGCGTGGGCATCCACTGCCGCGTCTTCCCCGGCTCCGCGTCGTCCCTTCCTAGGCCTCGCCGTCGTCCACCACCTTGGTGCTCTCGGCGCTGCATGGTCAACGTGGTCAACGACATTCCATCGGAAGAGTACTGTACGTGGAGAGGCTGACAGCTGGGTCCACGGCCACAGCCCAGTTTTTTTTTGATTTGCCAAGTAAGTCGCCTTGTCAGGCCTATTGGGCTGCAAATCTTTCAAGACGAGGAGAGCTTTCATTCGGCTGGCCGAGAAAATGGCCCATCAGTAATGAGAAATGGGTTGTACATTTTTTTAAACACATCAAACCGGCAATTAGTTTCAAATATCTTTATTTTTCATTTCGAGATTTTAAATTACATTAATTTTTATGCGTGGAGAATTTGTTGGATTTTATATTGATATACATTTATTTTTAAAATCAGTTTGAATGTGAGTCAAAATTTCGGGATTAAAAACAGTTCGGACCACACCGAAATATGCAAAATTTCGTATAATTTTTTAACCGTGGCCACAATATGGGCTGTAATGCTAACAAAAAGAATATGGGCTCCAAAAAACTTAATAATTAGCAAATGGGCTGTAAATTATTAGAAATAATGGCAGATGGGTTGTATGTTGTTTTCCATAGAATTGAGGCTTTCCTAAAAAAAGGTTGACGCACAAGCACTGACTGTTGGATGTCCATCCAATGGTCGTCGTGCTTCTTCAATCTCTGCTCTTCCTGCTCTAGCCGCTCAAACAAGCGCCGGCTCTGCTGCCGCGCAGGCCTTACCGCCCCACCGTACTCCCATCACGGGCCTAGCCATCCCTCTACTCACCCACACCTGCTGTTATTCTCCGGCGACGGCAGACGAACCAGTAAACCCTCGTACAGTCGTACTCCCCTCCGCGTGGGAAACAACTGCCGAGTCTTCCCTGCCTCCGTGTCGTTCCCTTCCTAGGCCTCGCCGTCGTCCACCGCCCTGGTGCTCTCGGCGCGGCCTGGTCAACGTGGTCAAGGACTGACATGCATCTGAAGTGGACTGTACGTGGAGAGGCCGACAGCTGGGTCCACGGCCGCACGCAAGGAAATGCCTCCTTATTACACACAAAATAATGATTCCTCCACCTGAAATCAGGGACCCGCCGAAAGGGCCTCTGTATTTCGCGAAAAAAACGTTACCGCCGCTGACAGCTCGGACCCACCAGCTATATCTTCGCACGCAAGGAAGTGCCTCCTTATTACGCACAAAAAATGAATACTCCCCCTATTAGCTGGGACCCAGTATAGTGGCAGGCTGACTTGTGGGCCTACTAAGTTGACGGGGACGGAGGGCTTTGTCACCTTAGTCAATATGCACGATTCTAGCTCCAGTGACCATAAGATGTCCATCCAACGGCCGTAGTGCTTCTTCAACCTCTGGTCTTCTTGCTCCAGCCGCCCAAACCAGCGCCGGTCGTGCCTCGTGCTCCTGCCTCCCGTGGCCGGCTGCGATGCGGCGGAGGCCTCACCACCCCCTACTACTCCCACCGCTGGCCAGGCCATCCCTCTACTCACCCACACCCCCTGTTATTCTGCGGCGACGGCAGCCTCACACCGCAGCGAACCAGTGAACCCTCGTACTCCTCTACGCGTAGGCATCCACTGGCGCGTCTTCCCTGGCTCCGCGTCGTCCCCTTCCTAGGCCTCGCCGTCGTCCACCGCCCTGGTGCTCTCGGCGCGGCGTGGTCAACGTGGTCAAGGAGCGGCTTCCATCGGACGTGGATGTACGTGGAGAGGCTGATAGCTGGGTCCACGGCCGCAACAAGGAAGTGCCTCCTTATTACGTGCAAAATAATTATTCCTCCACCTGACAGCGGGGACCCACCGGACGGGCCACCGTATTTTGCGAAAAAACATTTGCCCCTGACTGCTGGGACCCACCAGCTACATCTTCGCACGCAAGGAAGTGCGTCCGGGTAAAAAAACAATTCGCCCCCCTGACTGCTGGGACCCACCAGCTACATCTTCGCAGGCAAGGAAGTGCCTGATAGTCGGGACCCACCTGGTCGAAGCGTAGTAGCGTTGTCATTCTGGTCGCGAACGTGTACGTACATATATACTGGTGGATGTAGAGGCGCGCACGTGTCGTAGTAGAGGCGCGTACGTGTCGTAGTAGAGGCGCGCACGTAGCATGTACACGTACGTACAGCGGCCAGGGTGCAAGAAAGAAAATACGGCCACGTATGTGTACATACGGGCGGGGTCTCGAACGCCTACTCGCGCATACGTACGGCCAGGACTCGTGTTCATGGCTGGGTCGGAACGGAGAAACAGCGTCGTCGTCGTGTTCATGGGGAGGCAACGGAATGCGTCGTGTTCATGGGGAGGCAACGGAATGCGTCGTGTTCATCGGGAGGCAACGGAACGCGTGGGAGCCAACCGGCTGGATCAGAACGGAATGCGTGATCGTGTTCATCGGGAGGGCTTGGATGGAACAGGCGATGGAAACGAGGCCTGGCGTACCGCACAACGGAGGAAACGGACCTCCTACGTTCGGAACGGGGTCCTGTTGATCGGGAGGGGTCTGGCGTACCGCAAAACTGAGGAAACGGACCTCCTATGGTCGAAACGGGGGTCCTGTTGATCGGGAGGGGTGTGGCATACCGCAAAACGGACGAAACGGACCTCCTACGGTCGAAACTGGGGTCCTGTTGATCGGGAGGGGTGTGGCGTACCGCAAAACGGATGAAACGGACCTCCTACGGTCGAAACGGGGGTCCTGTTCATCGGGAGGGGTGTGGCGTACCGCAAAACGGGACTCCACGGGACACTGTTCATCTCCACCATCGACCTCCTCCAGCCTCCACGGGCTCCTGTTCATCCAGCCTCCACCGCGCGCTACTCCACCGGCTACTGTTCAACCAC